>NC_091827.1:37779100-38041600 GCF_038994185.2 Dermacentor albipictus | reverse complement strand
GTTATGAATGTGTCAATGAACGACGTAACGAAATTGAAGAGATGACCTTCGGAACTTGGCAATGTGACCAACTACGCCCTTACGGATAAGTAGAACATCAGGGAACCACCCAAGGACATCTCCAAGCGTTACAAAAGTGAGATTTACCTTGTTTAATGACAACGATCATACAAGAACGTACAACAGCAGCAACAGTGCCAAAATCAATTGATCGTTTGAATAATTCACTAAATCTTCTAAGTATACGAGCGTTTTCACACTGCGCCCCCACGAAACGCGCCCGCCGTGGTCGGAAGTCGAACCTGCGACTTCGTGCTTAGCAGCAGCTTAGCAGCAGTAGATAAAAAATCTGCCTCCATTCCACCCGCTTAAAGTGGATGTAGAGTGACGCTAGTGCGGACGTTAGACAACGCTTCACAACCACCACCACTACACGGGGCGTACGTCACACGCGTGCGAAGGCGTAGGTAGTGCAGCATATGTCCTTATCCTTCTAGGCCGCCCGCCTAGTGCAAGTGGCTTATTGAACTAAATTAATGTTTAAAAGTGAATTGCGCCAGAAAACGCGTAAAGTATGACTTACGCACAAGCTGCAGACCTGATAGCTTTCGGATTGTTATTCAAATAAACGGGAAAACATAAATCTGTTGCGCGGAAACTGAAAGACAAAGCCCTTTTTCAGCTGCCTGTTGGGGTGTGTCGGAGTGGTCGCGGCCGCTAGGTGGCGCGATGGTTAGCATAGCACACATTCTCATTGTTGTAGGCCCTCCGGCTAGCGCAAGTGCGTTAATGAATTAACTGAATTTCTCAAGTTATAGTGAGACAGAAAATTCGAAAAATCCTGCTTAAACACAACCTGAAGACACGAGAGCATCGAATTGTAATTCGAATATACGAGAAAACCATTCTGTTACGCGGAAACTGAAACGCAAAGCCCTTTCCAGCTGCCGATTGTTTGGGTGAGCACGTCACGAAAAATGTCCACTAACTAGAGGCTAACAGCTTCGTTGTAGAAGGACCAAACGGTTTGAAGGTGAAATTTTTTTGAGAGCCTATTTGGCAAGTGACAGCACTCGAGCAGAGAAAAAAAATGCACGTTGTGTATGTACTATAGTTTCGTATTTAAGCTCCTGTTCTTCAACTACTGGCTCTCTGAGGTGCGAACCTCCTGTACTTCAAACATGACACAAAGGTAGCAAGGAAAATGATCACGTCCTCAAGATCGTTTTTCTGAAGCTACTTGGTGCCTAATCTATATATATATATATATATATATATATATATATATATATATATATATATATATATATATATATATATATATATATATATATATATATATATATATATATATATATATATATATATATATATTGCGATGAGGTTTATTAGCTGCGGAGTGAGGACGCCTAACGCGGCGGTCAAGCAGCAGCAAGAGTCCGAGCGTGCGAACGGTGAACCCCGTGTCCGGCACTGATGATGATTGGCCAGCGTTCGTCGTCTTCACTACATGGTTATAGTAATTCTTTGGCACAACATACACTCACTCATAGACTCATATCGAGAGCCAGTGGAACCCATCCATTAAACCACACACAAATATTGGCTGCTAGCTAGATGCATCAACAAGTATCCTTTTCCACGAACTAGCTCGAGGTTGTTCGCTACGCCCTGTAGTATTATTTGCTCAAACCTAACCATACTCTACGCTTCTACGTTCAGCTCACTCCCAACACAAGCTCTTTCTTTCCCCGTTTGTCCCGAGTCGAGAAGAAACGAAGCTCTGTGTCACTGCGGCAAGCTTTCTTTAGTTTAGGATGAGTCAGTACAGAAAAGGGAGGGAGACTGCAACGTTAAAAAACACGCAAACACACGCACACAAAGAACGGCGAGTAAGTGCACTGTAAGTGCACTGACCGAGTGTGTCCGGGACCGCTCCCAGATGGATTCTTCATGTTACGCGCAGGATGCGGACAACTCTCCATCACGCAGGCTCTCTCAACTCTTGCCCGGATTTCTCCGGCCCTCTCAATGTCCGTTTCTTTCTTCTCGTATTTTTTGTTTGCGTCCATCACAACGGACCCCCTTTTTTTCTTACCAGTGATCTTTTGTTCCCCGGACGCTCCGTAGTGTGGACCGATTCAGTGGACAACTATACTCCTAGGGCTCTTTGGCCAGTGAGCGATGGCTGCGCTGAAGATGAGCCAAAGTGAGCGGTGTTGTTACCGATGCCGAGCGAATGTGGACTGCCGGCTGCTGAAGCGTCCGGCGCGCTCGGCGCATTTTTTCTTGGCGGTACTTCGCGGAAACCACGATAAGGCCGCTGTGACGGCAACAACGCAGCACCGAAGCAGGCTGCAGCGGCAACAGCGCCGACAAAAGGAGTCCCCGAACACTGGCCCTAACCCGCAGTCGCGTAACTTGCGCATGCGCGTTGAACGCTGTCTATATGGACACGCGACTTCACTCGGTTTTCTCAGAGATTATCATAACAAAAGAAACAAAGCGAGAAAACGAACAAAGAGAGAAAGAAACGAATGGAGACGAGCTAACAGACATTCTTCAGCCTTTCGGGTCAATCTAAAAAGAAAAAGAGATTTAAAGAAGACGGTACAAGATACGATTGCAAGAGTTGCTGTGTTTGGTCGCGAGACTTCTGACGAGTGAACAGCACACTCCCTATAATTGTATCTTGTATCATGAATTTTCATTAATTTTCTTTATAGAGCTTGGCTAATGCTATAGCTGGGACACACAATACGTAGAAATTATAGCAAGGTATTATTAGATCATGATATGTCATTATGTGATTGAACTACACCTTGTAGTGAACCTAGGATAACCATCCTCTGACCTCTCGACGACATGGCACTTATTCTCTGTGGATCTTGCAACAACAACGCACCTCTGCTGCCACATCACTGGGCATGGCCATCGAGCCGTTGCCTGCGACTGTAATGTCAGGTCATAGTAACCATAATGAGACACTCAGCTTGCGCATTATGCGGGACTGTAGATTCTTACGCGACGGTAAACGGCGACAACAACAGTAAACACGCTTAATATACACGTGGGTGTATATTATAGCCGACAGCGTTGCTCCGTGCAAATCTCTCACGATGTTTAGTTCTGGTTTTTGAACCGTATTCCTCCGCCAAAGTTTTGCTCGTACAGATATATTGACCTTTGCATGACACACTGCACATAAAGCTGCCGCTGCCGCAGAAAGTGGGTTGAACGCACAGCAGTCGCATGTGGTAAGCAAATAAATGATCACTGCATAACTTTACAGAGATTGCATAAAATTTTCGGTAAGACGTGCACCAGTTTATTATGTCTCATTTTTACTGACATGATCATGCAAGCCTCTTGTCTTTGAATGTTGGGGCTGGCTAAAATAGTAAAGGTTAGCTGGAGCTCAGGTGAAGAAGTTGAAAGCATTTGATTTCTGTTCAGACACTTCACAACTACACGGGCCAGGGCGATATGAGCGATATTAATAACTTGTTTTCACTTACTTGTTGAGTTAAATACTGTACGCAGTAACGACCCAGTAGTAACCAACTTAGTTTATCCTTCACTTCATCGACATTGCAGTACTGCATTTTCTTCTCCCAATAATGAACTAATCGTCAAGTTAGAATCGACCTAATCATCCGGTTCGATCGACCGAAACGCGATTCGCGCCTCTAAATGCCGGCGCAATTGTGCACGGAAAGCACGATTCCGTTCCGCGGCCCCCCGAAACCACAGCCCTAAGCAAGGAGGAGCCACAGAAAATCGAGCTCGGCTTCCAAAAGTGGCTAAGCGCGAGTCGCGACGCGTGCCACGTCGAGCCGAGCCAAGCCGAGCCAGCGGCGGCGCCTATGCTGCCCCCCATCGCGTAATGCGTGGTCATCATTTCGCGCTGGCGCTCCGAACGCCGCCAACTGGAAAGCTAGCGTGGCGCGATACTTACTCCCTCCCCACTCCTCCTCGCGCGTGGTCTCGACTCGACCGAGTAGTGTGGGAGACTGGGAGGGGGTGGGGGAGGGTTGGGGAGCGCTGTGGGACTGGTTGGGGAGGGAGAGGAGGAGGGAGGGAGGGGGAGAGAGAGGGGTAGTGGGGGAGGGCTGGGGAGGGAGGGTAGTCGACGACTGGGAGGGGGTGAGGGAGGGTTGGGGAGGGAGGATAGTCGACCCGCGCCCGGCCTTTGGACGCGAACGTCTCGAGTAGCAAACGTAATCAGGACGACGGGATGCGGGGAAGACAGCGGAAAGGAAACCCGCAAAGCGCTCGCTTCAGCAGACGCGCCGGCAACGCCTTCTTCAGGAACGCTCATCCATCGCCGGCAACCCTCCCCCCCCCCCCCTTCGTTGCCATTCAACGCTCTGCAACTTCCCTACCGCCGCCCGCCGCGCTTCCCCCCCAACCGTCCCTGTCTCCTCCCCTCCTTCTCCCTCTTCGCACTTAATGCAGCATGTGTTCGAAGTAAGGAGTTGCAGCTGATGGTCGGCCGAGGAGACGCGCGCTAAGGGAAGTGGCAGTCCAGCCGTTTTCACAAGTGAAGGTCCTTGCTCCGTCGCCACATGTTCAACTATACGCGGAGCGGTGCTAGTATGTGTTGGAAGTAGTTGCTATCGGGCGCTTGTTTAGTTGCGCCATCGAGGTCGGCAATTTCTCAGCGTCTCTTGCAACGTCACTGAGGCAAGTTACCAAACATTAACAGGCTAGTGTAACTGAGGAAAACAAGAAGCCCTCACACTTTTTTTTTTCGGGCTGTGATGGAACCTTCATGAAAGAACAATGCCTATGAGCACACACATATATAGAAGCCTTTTCTTATGTGCGCTGCCAAGAAGCGTACCGGTTTGAGCACGGTACCGGTTTGAGAAAGAAAGATGTTCGCCATCAACTGCCCCGTTGCACGAGGGACAACGTCGAGACTGTCCACGCACTGTCTTAAGTAGCCAGGCTGGCTTGTAGGCATGACCGAGTTCTTGATAGAATATGAATGCTTCGAATGCAAGAAAATTCTCCTTGCAATGACTACAGTTATGCTTCATGTGCATTGGGTGACAAGAAAAAAAAAGGGGGGGGGTGGAAGAAAAATAGGAAGATATCATATCAATTTATATCAAGGCAACAACTCAAACCAACACTTTTGGTTCAGTGGCTGTGGCGTTATATTGTTGAGCAGAAGGTCGCCGATTCGATCCCCGCCGCTGCGACTACACTCCCATCACTAGCTGAAGTTGATCGCGAACCCTCCAAATCTCCTCCCGTCCCCACCCAATCCCATATGTCGTCTAACACAGAAGAGTCAGGAAAACTTGATCTTCTTGGTGAACCTTTTTGTTTGGTAAACCACTACTAAATCAGACGAGGACTTAGTAAGGCAAATGCACAATAGCTCTGCGTGCCTTAGTTAATCCACGTCTGATTTAGCTCTGTTTTGTCAATTACGAACTCACATAGCCGTAAAAGCCATAATTTCACCTAAGAAAAAAAAAGGAAAAAATGCACTCCCCGCTGCGCAGAATGACCGCCCATGAGACACACCACGGAGTCTGGTTTCCAGTCCCCGCAGAGGGCTCGCGGACATCCACACTATACGCTGCTGAGCGACCCACTCAAGCCCCCCCCCCCCCCTCAATTGTTCCGCCAAAAGAAAAGCTGTTACGCCTTTGTCTCTGCGCCTCGTAAATCACTCAATTCTCGGGAAGCGCGAAGGGAAACAGAGCCCGAAAAACAAGAGACGCGACGCGCGGATCTTTCCAGACGCGGGGAGACAAAGAAAAGGAAGCAAGGAGTGCCCGCGACATTAAAGATCGTTCTGAGACCGGAGAGCATGTTCGAGTGGGGAGCCGCACGGGAAATACGTCGTCCGGAGAGCTCGCGGGAACATCTTCCTCCGCACACTGGCCATCCCTCCCCACATCCCCCTTCTCCCCATTTCCCCCCGATCCTCCACCGAAGAACTCGGGACGCCTCGACGGAGACGCTTGACTCGGCGACGGGACGGCGCCTCGTTCCTTCGACTCTTGCCGGTTCAGGTTTTGTCACCGACGTTACCCTTACTCCCCCACTGCCCCTTCTCCCGATTCCCGCGCCCCTTCCCGTTGTGAGGATCTAATTCTCAGAAGTGGGAGCACTTCGCTAAAGCGTCGTGGCGTTCTCATCTTCAAGTCGCCATGCTTGGTCACTGTGGGCCGAACTCGAATCCCAAGGCGCTTTGTCAGTTAAGAGCAGCGATTCCTCATTGTCCACACTAACCATTGTTCTGAGGAACATGTCAGTTCTATTGTAACCCTGCGCCTTATTTCACGAGCTTACTTTCTTCCCCAGTCCACCCTTTTCTCTCTCTCTCTCTCTGTACTTAAAATTCAGTTCAAGAGATCCTATCTTTTCGAAAACGTTGACATCATCAGTTTGCGCGCATATCACAGACTTTCCTCTGTGCTATCATTAATATTACCACTCGAAGGGTACTTGTAGATGACTTTGCCTATTTTTGAAGACCTTTTTGGGAAAGGAGAAAAATAAAAATAAAACGCCGTTTATTGCAGAAGTAAGGAACAGCGAAAACGGGACTAGGTGAGATATCTTGTACATGTTTCGGTATAGCGCAGTTTCTTCGGTTCTCTCGTTCTTTGCTTCATTTTCGTTGCTTTTTCATTGCAGTGTAAGAAACATGACAAAAAGAAGCCCAAATCATGCATTTGCCTTTGGACCAGCATTCGCAGGGCTTATAGTGGGTGTTCTGCATAGGTCACTGACATGCCTGAATTTCCACTTCCCCGCGTATAGAATGGCGTTCTGGAATAGAGTCTAGTTAACCTCCTTGTCATTCCTTTCGTCCCCCTCTCTATTTCTTCCAAATGAATACCGGAAGAGTGCGACTTGCCAAGTTCATTATGCGATTAAAATAACTTCAAGCAGACGATTGAAGGACATTCGCGTCGAACATTGACTTCGCATTGTCCTTACGATTTATCTAAAATGCAGATTGCTGTGGAGAGGCTGAATTGCAACATACCTCGGCTACCTCATTTGTTTTTGTTATACAGCAAAAAATAAACGAATAAACAAAAGCAATAATAAGGATCGCAATACTACGATAAGACTACAGCCATAGACCATTCAGCGAACATATTTAACTTGTGCGCGCGCCAGCGCACCGATTCGCGTAGTAGAGTCTTCTTCTCATAGCAGTACAGAATAGGCCCAGCGATGCCTCAGGTACCCGACTTCACGCTCGGCCGCAGATTGCCATGCCAACTAAGCCTGCACGGCGGGCAGCGAAGCGCAGTAATCTCGGTTCGTATAGAACGTGTCCCACCGCAGTCCAGTCAATTTCCTCCCGGTTGTAGCACTTGCAGGAACATCTTAGGGCGCTCGTTTGCATAACCCACAAGAACGTTCAACCCAGAATGAAGAGAGGGAAAGAGAGAGAGAGAGAGAGAGAGAGAGAGAGAGAGAGAGGCATTGAAGAGAGCGCTACCGAATCTCAGGAGTTAAACATGCCGTAGAGACAGACCAAAGGGGAAGAAGTCATTTCGCACAAAGAATGGATCTCTCCAGACAAAGGAATACGCAAACGGGCTGAGGGGGTGGGTCGGTCCCTTGTTCATCCCGTGTTCTTTGGCGCGCAAGGAAAGAGGTCTTAGGGTTCATTGTAAAGTGCCGCTCGTTCGTGAACAAGTCGCGAAGGGAGGTGGAAGGAGGACCCTTTCTCGATGGACGGGGAAGTTAAATCAAGGAGCGAGCTGGGGCCTGGCAGGGGAGTGAACGACGGCAGCCGCCAGGCAAAGGCCGGTGGCCGCAGCGCACCGCGCCGCGGAGGGTACAGTTCGGCGAAGCGGAATGCCAATGAGTGTATATATACGCGAGCAGCAAGCCCCTGGCCCGAACAAGGTGCAGCGCGACCAGCCGCAGTCGACCTTCTTACGAACGGCGCGGTGGGAACCGTCAAGCGGGCCGGACGTCCGCCGTAGTTCACATGTGCAAAGCCATAATCGAAGAGATCGTCAGGAGGCAAACGCGCGTCTATAACGATAGAAAGTAGAGGGAATTGGCTTTTTTCTTTTTTTTCACGTTTCGTGGTTTGAAAATGTACGCGCAGAAAAAAACGGGGAGTGAAGAGGAGTTCGAAATGGGCAACACAATGGTTAAAGGAACCCGCATAAAAGGTACCGTCGTTAACACAATCCCGCTTAAGGCGATATACCGCTTAAGCCGAATTTTCGGATACAAGGAATGAGGAGTGAACATTTGGCTGGCTTTCCATATAGCTGATACGGGGGGATAAAAAACATAACCCGCTTCACAAAAGAACCACCAATTCGGTTAAGTCGAACTTGGCAGTTGCGACTCACGCCTACTACAAGGCTCAGCGAAAGGCCCGGATCGGCGCTCTATGAAGAAGCGTTTCTGTACTAACTACGCGAGCTGCTAATGCAACTTCTGTGGACGTAAACGGCAACACCAGCGTGAACGATGATGTGAAAACTGCAGGGCACGCACGGCAAGAACAATAGTTGAAAAGGCCCTTGATGCGCGTTTGGAGGCTAATCAACGACACTGCCCAAGAGCCACAAGAACCTCCTTCACATATGACGCAGCTGATTATGCGTTGAATACTTTGGTACGCTTATTGAACAATACGTGGGTCCCGAATACTTTTTTTGAGCAAGTTTGGGGAAATTGCACGTTTTGTTGCAGCGCATATATCTTAGCAGCGTGGCAAGCAACATTTATCGGACAGGTTAACAACGCATAAAGCGACACTTTGTACCACGCAAATACAGTGAACGTTTCTTTTCACGCGTTCCTTAAGGTTTCAGCGTTGATTCATTTATTATTTTACGTCAGCGATATTCGGAATCACCAGGTGTACCATATTTTTAGCTCTGTGGATCCCTCCTGTTAATACGAACTTCTGATATGGTGCACATGATTCCAAGGTGCCCTAGAGTTCTTCTTACCGAAACTCTACTAACTTGTTGGCCTTGAAATAGACTAGGCGCGGTTGCGAACGAACGACGCAATCTTTCTGACGCAGCAAATGTAAGTGGGTATAGCGGTAGCCAAAGTGCATAGCCGAGTTGTGGAGACAGCACGCCAACGAAATTCAAACGAGCGAACTAAGGCAGTGACGAAGCAACAAGCGAACGCAAGAAAGAAAGAAACAAAGAAAGGAAGGAAGAAAGAAAGAAAGGGAGAAAGAAAGAAAGTGACACTCTTCAGCAACCAAGGTGCCGACGCAAAAAAAAAAATGGTTCTGACTTTTCTAACACGCCTGAGATAACAGTATATGTATCGTGTTCTATTGAGTCTCCATCGAACATCTCCGGTGAATCGCATTTGCACAGCTATTTCTGACACGTCCTCACTTCTCCGGCGTATACCGGGAAGCGCGGGAGGAGATGCGGTACGTCAGACGACGTCGAGCACCCGGAAACGTGTGTCTCACTTCCGCCTTGGTTCTGCGTCGTCAGCCAGTGCGTACAGTAGGCGGCGGAGCGGACGCGTCACAATCGGACAATAGAGCCCTTTCCCTATCGGCTGCGCTCTTCCTTCGAGATGATAATGAGGAGGAAGAGGAGGCTTACGAGAGGAAGGGGGCCTGTCTGAAGCAACACCCTCTCACAAATTATTGACAGGGTGTTGCTCAAAGGGATTGAAGATCTGGATGAAGGGGAGAGGGGGAAAAGAGGTGGGGTTATTGACTCCGAGATCGGGCGACCGGCGCGCGCGCCACCAGATCTCGGAGGAAATGGTGAGTCGCTTAGAGTTTTCGACGAATATCGCTACGGCGAAATCTGGCGCGGCGATTGTCCAGCTAACTATGGAAATAAAGAAAGAAGACTTGTGAAATCTCCGTTCTTGTGAGTTTCCATGTTACGCTTCATGTGTTCCTAAATTTGAGAGAAATTACGAGCGTTTTTTTTTTCTAAATGGACGAAAGCAATAATTTCCCGCACTCACACATAATTGTTGTGTTGTTGCATTTCCTGAAGTAATACTTTGTTGAAAATGATCAAGAGGCTGTCTGAGGTCAGAAGGCATTTATGACATTCGAAAATTACTATATTAAACAAAAAACTGCGTTTTCAACTCGACGAATTCCCACGACTTGCATGCGCGCAGATACTCATTGTAAGGAGAAAGGTACGCTAGGCTACGTAATATGAGAGTGTGCTGGCTCTCCATGGACCAAGGAAAATATTGAAAGTCGAGAAGCCCGGGAGGCCTTGCTCCAGAGCGAGGCTGAAGACGACCAGCATCGAGCAATCCGCCTGGCCGTTGAGGCCGTGAAGACTCACCGTCCTCAACGCGCGGGGACTGCTTCGTCCTCCCTCCTACCTGCGTGTAGGGTAAGAGGCGGGCACCCCCAGCTCGGTGGAATGATAGAGTTTTCAATCATTGTATTCGCATGCTTCGAAAACTATAATTTCTTGGGAATTTAGAAAGACTTATAGCGTAATAAGTAAAGTAACGAGAACGTGCGAACCGACAAGCACGGTGATTGGACAAATGAGTGTACTCCCTTCATCCCAGTAGTTCGATTAGAATGAAGGCGCCAAATAAAACGACGGACGAAGGAAGACGACACGGGACAACCTCGTAGGCACACTGACAACTGAGCATCTTTATCATCATGTATCATCATCATGTATCGGCGAACCCTCAGCTTCTCTATCGACAAAGGAACTGGCGTATCTTGGGAGTGGCGCTTAACAAGATGTTCTGTATCGTGTTTTCGTTGCGTGATGCAGATGAAGGCTCCGTTTTTTCTTGATGTTTTGACTCCTGGCAGCAGCTATTTATTCCTGTGTCAAGAAATAGAACGCTCAGTTGTTAGAGCGCCTACGTGGTTGTCCCGTGTAGTCTGCCTTCGTCCGTCGTTTTATTTGGTGCCTTCGTCGTAATCATGTATAACCAACTCGCCCATCAGCACACGCTCAGTGATCCCAGTAGTATATAGCTGAACGGATGGATGGATTGATGCATGGATGGATGGATGGATGGACGGATGGATGTTATGAGCGTCCCCTTTGGAACGGAGCGGTGGGTTGCGCCATCAAGCTCTTGCTATTAAACTGCCCAATGTCCTACCTAGGTTAAACAATAAAAAAAAAACTCTATAAACTCCCACAACCAAATTTTCTGATCCCCTATTGCGAACTTTGCTTTTGTACATCTCCGTTTTTTGTCGTTTCCCTACTTTTCTTCCACAAGTCTTCCAATCGCCTCTTACGGTCGTCGCACCCCCGAGCACCCTCTAGCGGGCTTCGCGGGAAACGCTCAATTGGCGTGGCTCTTATTAACCGGCGCTGCAACGGGAGACACGGAGTGGGCAGTGTTCGCCAATAGAACAAGCTTCCACCGCTGGGATTGTCGGGAAGACTGGCTAACGCAGCTACAGCGTGTCTGTCTGTGTCCATCTGCAGCGCCGCCTGGTGGAGGGAGGGCCGCGGCGGCGTGCACAATGGTAATAGAGAAGCAGCGCCGGCAGGAGCGCAGCAATCGATGCGGCGTCAGCTGTGCCTTCGGGAAAAAGTGCGAGAACGCCGTCGTACGCGTCAGGGAAGGTCATTGAACGAGCTACGTAGAACGGGCCATTCGTGCCTCGCTGAGTTTGCGGGGCGTTTACAACCTCCCCATACCTAAGGACAATCTCAAAGTGACACAGTTACTTTCGTTAATTGGTTCCGATTGCCAATCACCGTATCATATACGAACGAGAAAAAAAACCGCTCCTCGATGAAATCACATGGGTGCGTTCACTGAGGGGTACCTTCACGTCCGTGGATTAAGTGACGTTATATCCCAAGTCTGCTGAAGTAAAAAAACAACTTTTTTTTGTTTGCCTAAGCAAGCCGCTATGTAGGCTTCTCATTCTAGACAACAGCGCAATCTCAACGGAAAATAAAGCTGCTCAACATGTGTTTTTAGTCTTCAGTGATGATACGATATGGTTGCGCAAAAATCAGCGTTCATTGTCCGAAAACCTGCGCGTACAAAAATATGATTGAATCATTGATGTGTCGCGCCACATGCATCTGACTTATAGACAGAGCTGATTAATATATGTTGCTTATGGTTCTATATTGAAACGCACAGGAGCTGTGGTGGACGAGAACTTGGGAGTCTACATACTTTCGTGGATAACCTTTAGTGGATTACACGCGCTTATCAAGTGTCCATGTAATGGTAATAAGATGTATCTTAATTAAAGTGGGAATGGAAGGGAAGCGCAGTCGAAGACGGCAGATGGCTAGGTGGTCCTATGAAATCATGAAATTCAACGGCACAGGTTGGGGTCCTGGTGCAAGGAGGGCGTAATTCGAGACCTCGGGGAGAGGTCCTCGCCCTACACTGCATACGAAGAAAGCTGATAATGATATCTATGGTGACAGTGCTCTTGTTGTATTAATGGAGGTGAATTCAAGTGAGGTGATCGTTGTTGTAATGCTATAAGGACACAACACCGGATGCGGAGTTTATGGAACCCTGCTTGTTCCCCTCAGTGAGTCTAGGACATAATACTTTACCCCAGAGGGTCCAGTGTATCCGAAGCACATCCCCACGAGTGCGGTCAGAGCTACTCTGTTGCCGAGGGTGCTAATATGTAGAGCCAGACCACTGCCACTAGAAAGTGAACTTGGCAGCGTTCAGCACCACCACCTTACCGAATGAAGACGATGTTCTGGCTATAAAAGAAACAAAAGTGCAGTTGGGTGGGTCGTGTAGCTCTTTATGCTCAGGACAGACAACCAGTGGCCTATTGCAGTAAGAGTGCAAAAATGCGGGATACGTACTCGAGGATGGTGGTTGATTATTTGATGGAGTAATAGGGCTACTTTGCAGACTTGCTCGTAGGATACGTTTGGCCGAAGACGGAGAGTGATGGTTGAAGATTACTAATAGAGGTCTTAGCGGTGCAGTGCATCATATAAATGAAGATGATTTCGTTGACGATGACGTTAGCTTTTTTCCGCATCTTGTGCATAGGTGACAGTGTAAACAGTGGTGCAGTTGTGCTTTTCGGGGACTTTATTTGTGGAGAAACAAAGGTTTCTTTTGTCACCTATTCAAAATTTTGTAGACGAAATTAGTTTTCACATTGGAGCAGTTGTTTGGTTCTTGCGGAGTGGACGTGCCTGTTTTGTTGATACATGTTTTCGATCTCATTATTCACCGCTCGCGTTTCTTACTCGGCTAAGAAATGCGTCCTGTTAGTTCACCATTCCGTTCACGTAGTACGCGAGACCAAAGCCTTACTGCTTGTCATTCTCCCGGTGTTTTTCTCTCAAAAGAGACCCACCGCGGTAATACGACCGTGAGCAGTGCGCAGGCAAACGAGGCTAGCAGACGATGCCAGCAGAAGACGCTAGCAGAAGACGCTCGCAGACGAGGCTAGCAGACGATCGTATGAAGAAGTGGAACTGAAGACAAAAGAGTACAGAATATAAGAAGGAACGAAGGAAGCTGAGTCAGCAAATTGTCTCTTATATCCCACTCATTTCAAATTCAGTTAGTTACCCGAAGCGGCTCTCGCCATGCAAACTATCTAGTAGTGAGAAGTATACGGAACAGACGACGAAGAGAGGGAGAGAGAGAAAAAAGAAGGAAGCAGAGAACATCTACTGCTGTGTTCATTAGCCCATACAGAGAAAGAAAAGCAGACGATCCAGTAGTCTTAGTGGACCGAGAGTCAACAAAAAGAAGTCAATGGGGCCTAAACTGATTAAAATGAGCGAGTGACCGGACTATGCAAACACTTCCTGCTTTTTTATTTTGTGTCCGGGATACATGGTGCCACAAAAAAAGAAAAAGTAGAAAGCGGGAACAGTGCAGACGGGAAAAGCTGCTACGCAAGCAGGAATATGGGAAATGACTAAAATGGCGTTTACAAGAGGCGAGTATGTAGAGGAAGTAAACTGAGTAGCGTGATGTAGTAGCGGAGAAGCAGAAAAAATGAACGTTCTGGGTCGCTGAAACTTGGATGGCTGCACATGCCAGATTGAATTGGCCGTAGTAGTTTCACAGGATTGCTATTCCCGCGCGATACTCAGGGCGTAAACGTGAACAACACCAACACAAGTGTTCTCCGCATTTTTTTATGTTTATATTTTTTTATTTGTCTTCAGCAGAACACGTACGTAGCCTAAACAGTGACCATGCATCGCGAAATTGTCAGCGCGACAAAAAATATGAAGCTATTCGCTGGACTTTGTTTTGAAGAGCGGCGTACGGCTGTGGTGGCTCGGCAGCAGTGGAGAGTTTCCGTGACGTGGCAAAAACAAAGAATGCCCCGGATGTTTGCGTCACGTTCACCGGACCCGTGGGGCATTTTGACCTCTGGCGTCGGGAATGGCTCCCAGATATACAGAAGTGGAGGAGGAGTAGGGGGGCGGCGGTGAATTTGCTGGCTGACGCCATTGTTTTGTATAAGTGCGGCAAATAACTTGATGGCGATACGCAACTGACTGTAGAGGGAGTCTCTGCGGGGGAGGGGGGGAGGAAAAGTTTAGGGAGGGAGTGAGGAGAGGGAGGGGGAGGAATTTGCTGAGGCGCTCCCTGATTAGACCGCAAAGAAAGCGTGTACGCTGCATTATGGTTGCCCGAGGGTTTCCGCAAACAACGACACCGGCGGCCTCACAATGCCTGCCCCCTGCGTGTTGTACGTGTGTCCTGGAGGGAGACGAGGCGTTCCAGTGCAGCTAACACATTCGGCGCGAACTTCAGCGTCAGCACACTGCGCTTTCCTCTAGTTTGTATATTTTTTTCTTCTGTTATCTGCACTCCACGTCCCCTTTCCCTCGCTTTTTCAATACCCAACCGCTGTCGACCGGTCACCGAACTTGGTGTGCTCAGCATCGATTGAAAAGGCAGTGAGACGAAAAAAATTTGCACTCTATCCCGAAAAAAAGGAAACTGTCCTCGCGTGACTCTAGCGTTTGGCAGGCTTGTATTACCGCGAGGCAACGCGGCTGCCCTAACCATTGGAACACCTCCGGCACATAAAGCGGTGAAGGCACTTTTGTGCTACTTAAGGACGACGGGCTTGTGCGACCATCTGTGACTATTATTGCAATTTCTGTAAGGCCACACACGTCAGCGAACTCACCGCAATTTCCTTCTTTCCTTCCCTCCTCTCTTTCCCTGTTATCTTTGTTTTCCCCTTTCCCATTCCCCCGGTGTAGGGTAGCAAACCGGACGTTATTCTGGTTAACCTCCCTGCCTTCTCCTTATCTCTTTCCCTCCTCCCTCCGACGTGCCGGAACAACAACGCTATTCGCGTTGCTGTAAAATTTGATAACGTTAGCTAGGACGTTTGTGAGCTCGAAGAGTTCGTGCACTACGGGTCACTGACCTATAGAAACGTCGTACTTATCCAAACAGACAGTGCCTGCTCAAGGACACCGATTAAAGAAATTTGAAGTGCGCGTGAAAATAGTAAGGCTCCACCGCAGGCTGCCGCCTCTAGGGAAACGGCTGATTGTAAGCTCCTGCTGATGTAAGATCTTGATTGTGGGCTCGCTGTAGCGGTAGTTTATTCACGAGCATAAGTGAGTCACAATGGCAAGCTCTTTCCCCTAATGTAGGGGAGAGAGAGAGAGAGAGCATGTCATGGGATGTCTCTTGTACTAAAACGATAAGAATAACAGGCTACGCCTTTGTTCGATGGCGTTGGTGAAATGGCCATGTTCTTAAAGGCGCTTGCTGTAGTTGATGACATTTGAACAGGCATGGAATAAGAAGCCTGGAGACTCTGAGTCAACTGCCATATAGTGCAGGAATTTTAAATAATAAACCTTCAGCGAAGAGGTTCTGCTGCTGACGGAGGTTCTACCGAGTTCGACGTTCGGCGTCCAGCCCCCGACGCAGAGGACACTGACAAAGCCTTCTTCAGCAGGCGACGCGAACACAAGCACCAACATAGAATCCTAGATAGAGGACCCCAACGCCCATCCGGGAGGGAATACCCCGGCGGCAGCCCATTTACCTCCTACAGCATACCGGCACCGCGCTGGACAAAGCAAAACGCCGCGTCGACATCGACAACTGATTGCCGCCTGACGATGATGGAAGCTCAGACGTCCATGAACAGCAAAATACACCCATCTATAGTACATGGGCCGGCAAAGCGTTTCCCGATATCCCTGCGCCAGCCTCCAAATGCTGCGTGGAGCAGGCACAGCGTATACCTGGCCAGAAAAAAAAAGAAAAAAAAAGAAAAGACCATTCTTTGACATGCACACGAAATTGTCGTCTGTTCGAGTGCTCCTCTGACGCCATATTGGTTTCGCTGCCGTCTGTCCGGCGTGGCCAATGCGCAGGCATTGTGAGCTGTATACTGGCACAGCGAAATGTTAGTAACTGTTAGATTGTTCACGTGCACTTTTTTAAACGTTTACTTCAATTGATGCCTCATAGAAGAGTACAAAACACACTGCACGTAATATTGTGCCCGTTTATCGCGTCACTATAAGCATAACGGGGGAAAGTGCAATTTTGTTGAAAAGTCAGGCACCTCAGAACTCTGCCTTAGTGCAGTCAGCTGCGCCTGAAGTGTGACTTGTAAAGCGTAAATTAGATAAACTGGTGGGCTACCACTAGCTTCAGTGAAGATGTCTTGAAGACACCAAATCGAAGCAGTGCGTCACACACAGAGCTCACAAAGCCGTGAATGGATCGCTTTGGCATATACACATAAATGCTATACAGCTGCGAAGCTATAGTATATAGTGCCGCAGACTGACACCATCTGTGTAGTGCTACATCCGACAAAAGAAAAATAATTAAAGAGACAGAAACACTTTGTAGCGGCAGATGGGCCCACGTCAAGTACTCCTCGATCCCTTGCTCATTCAAAGCCCCGAGTTTCGCTTCGAAGGAGCCAGACGGCAGTTCACGAGAGCCTGCAGCATGCAGACATTCTTCGGGAGGTTCTGCAGCCGCGACTTCCATTCCGACCTCGAGTGTGGAGACAGTGTACAACGCTACGCGAAATCATCGTCGTCGATCTGCTGCAAAACGCGTCGCTGCGTGCGCGGAGCCCCCAAAATAGAACGCGAGCACCGGCTCTCCCGTCGCTCGCTCCGAACGTGCACCCGTAAAATTCAACCGGTGCAGCGTCGTCTGCTGCTGCTGCAACGCAGCAGCAGCAGACGACGCGCGTGCAACTCGACACCGACCAGACGACGTCCAAGAAACAAGGCCTTCCTCTGTGTCTCGAAGCCCGTATGTGCAGCAGAAGTGAAACTTTGCCGGCGCAGAAGTATACATGTATAACACGCGTAGCAGCAACTTCCGTTGTAATTGACTTCCAACGCTGATAAGCCCCAGCGCGTGCCGAGAAACCCCGTCCGCAGAGTCCCAAATGCGAACGCTTGAAACACGCTCCTCGAATGCCCGTGAAGGGAGAGCTTGATCGTGGCAGTGATTCGAGAAACTCGACCTCGTGCCGTCCGTCGTGTACATCCCAAACAAATCACGCATGCAGCGAAGGCAGAACGCGAGAACGCCAGACATGACGAGACTTCTATTGTCCAGGTTTGTGAGCAGTGCTTGCCGTCTTTAACTGACTTGGAAAGCAGCGAATTTGTACCAGAAATGCACTATTTTTACGTCATCTTTCGTTCTGACATCTGTCTTCTCAACCGCACTCGCTATTGAGAGAGAAAGAGCGTATAACAAAACCGCATTGGACGACACGAAAACACGCCGGGATAGAAGTCAATTATTTTTGCGCCGTCGTATCGGTTGGCCTGTGTCAGCAGTTTCGGGCGTCCCTCTAGAGAAAGATGACTTTTTTTTTGCGCGTGATATTCGGGTGAACGTCTTGTAGTAAAGCTCGCATTCGACTGGGAGCTGTGGGATTATGCAAACCGGCGTCATGTTTCTCGAGAAATAGAAGACGAGCTGTCCGGAACAGATGACATTCTAAAACTTGCGCTGTCGTTCGTGGATTATAGACCGCGCCAACGTTTTCGATAAAGGCTGCTGTGGACTTCTTTTTCTATTTTATGCGAAGCATATTACGAGGGCTCAACCCAGCTCCTCAGGCGCGGCGGTGACCATGAAATCACGTGACACCGTGACGTCACGACAGAGGAGAACCGGCGCTCCAACTCCCGCCGTCGCTCGCGGCGTCGCGCCCCGCATCGGACGCGGTGCGCGTCGAGCAACGCAGCGTTCGGCGCGACAACGACATGTGCGCCTGAGCAAGCGCCGCACGCCTGAGCCGACGTTATGCGAAGCATATTACGAGGGCTCAACCCAGCTCCTCAGGCGCGGCGGTGACCATGAAATCACGTGACACCGTGACGTCACGACAGAGGAGAACCGGCGCTCCAACTCCCGCCGTCGCTCGCGGCGTCGCGCCCCGCATCGGACGCGGTGCGCGTCGAGCAACGCAGCGTTCGGCGCGACAACGAAATGTGCGCCTGAGCAAGCGCCGCACGCCTGAGCCGACGCCGACGACACCGGCTTTTCTGCGACACGAGCTCCTTAACGCTGTCGCGTTAAAATAAAGGCTAGTATGCTTCGCATCCTGGGCTTAACCTTAGCTAAGCCACAGCCATTTTTTTCACAGGGAATGTGGAGATATTTTGTGGGTGGTTGCAAAAATACATTTATCTGAATAATAAGATAATGCTACTCCTCTGGAATGCTGTCACAGCCAGTGGAATTTTATGGTGTTCAAGAAAAATTTAATTCGTCAGAAAAGGAACCATAGGCTTCATCACCGCGACTTCCACCAGACAGCCTACTTGCCTCTTAATGCTCGTGCGCGCGTGTTTGTGTTGTATGCATGTCTATTATGAATGAATATGTCATTTTAACATTCAGGTCATCTCGTGAAGCAACCTAGGCGTGTGGTAAGCGAACATTTCCAGAGTTCAATGAAGAAAATATATTATATCTCATCACTTTGTCTTTGTTTTCTTCACTGAAGGAAATGGTTAGAAAGCGACGTTAACTCCAAATGAAGTAACGCAACGAAATACAAAACTTGGCGTGTGCCTTTGATGTGACTGAGAGAGTGTGTTAACGAGTGATTGAGCGGCCGAAATGGCCGCACAATACGATGCTGGCTGTTCTCGTGTGTAACAACAAGCAATTAAAATAAATAATTTGGGTAGTGATGGAAGCCGAAGAGCTCACAAGATGTCCGCGTGTACGTAAATCACAGGTCATTATAGGTAATACAAATCCATTGCCGCCGTTCGATGGTTATGGTGTAGTGGTTCTTAAGCCGTAGTCCTGGGTTCGACTCTCGGCAAAGGCCGATAATCGTACCGTGGTTGCGTACCCTTGTCTGTGTGGCCGTTCAGAAACCCGAGGTGGTCAAATTTAACCCAATGAATGAAGAGCCCAGTGCTCCTTCGAATGTTAAAATCACTCACTCACTCACTCACTCACTCACTCACTCACTCACTCACTCACTCACTCACTCACTCACTCACTCACTCACTCACTCACTCACTCACTCACTCACTCACTCACTCACTCACTCACTCACTCACTCACTCACTCACTCACTCACTCACTCACTCACTCACTCACTCACTCACTCACTCACTCACTCACTCACTCACTCACTCACTCACTCACTCACTCACTCACTCACTCACTCACTCACTCACTCACTCACTCACTCACTCACTCACTCACTCACTCACTCACTCACTCACTCACTCACTCACTCACTCACTCACTCACTCACTCACTCACTCACTCACTCACTCACTCACTCACTCACTCACTCACTCACTCACTCACTCAATGAAAGAAAACCACACAGCAGCACTGACGCAAACTGACCATACTGATGCATGCGTCATCATCGATGTCGAATAAAAAAAAAACCGTCACGATCCCGAGCTTTCACCTGTCGCCGATGCTACGACACATATTGCAGTAATTCGGCACTGCAAGCTACAAGCCACACCCTGGCGCACGAGGCTGTGCTACACAGGAGGAGGGGACTCCGCAACGCAAAGGGTCACGTGGCGAAGAGTGACGTACATTCTAAGTATCACGCTCCTGATTGGCTGACACGAGCTGTTGCTTCCACTTCCAGCGCTTGATTATCGATCGCGAAAGTGAGCAGTACAGAGCGGCTTCGCGCGCTTGCCCATACACCCGCAGTGAAACGCAGTTCGCGAAAAAATTATACGCGTTTCGTAAGGTGAGAGAAACAGAAATGGAGAGAACGTTAACCCCAGCATCAGATTCGCGATACGAGTTCCAGGATTGCCGGCAAGTGTAACTCAATTCTCGAGGAGCAACTCGCAAGCCATCGCAGCCGAGCCCGTGAAAACTCGTTACTCTGGACATCTGCTGCGAGAAACTGGACGAGCAAGCGCATACAAAGCGGGTGCCGTAAAAGCGCGCGTTCCCGGAACCGGGACGAGAGGGCACGAGATTTCCTCTCGCTGACTCGACAGTTTTTCGTACCCTGTTTTTCAGTCTACTGATTGTTTGAATACGAAATAAGAAAGAAAGAAAGACAGGAAAGAAATTGCTAAGGAGCCAAATAATTTACAATCGGGAATTGCTGGGCTAGTTGGTTTATGTTTTAAGCGAAAAAAAAAAAAGGAACCAGCGAAAACCAAGACGCAGGACCAGAAGGGCGCACACGCACACACAGCCACCGGTGACTCTGTGTGTGTGCCTCCTTCTGGTCCTGCATCTTGGTTTTCGCCGGTTCCTTTTTTTTTCGCTTAAGACAGGAGCCAAATATGGAAGTCGATGAACACAGCGAAACAAAACAAACAAACAAAAGTCAGGAGAATAACAAAACAAAGGCAAGGCCATGACTGGCCCTGAACGATTTGCAGGAACATTATGCACAAGAATATTCCATAAAGAAGCAGCCAGGTGCGACACAGAGCCAGGCAAGAAGGCGAAGGAAAGAGAGAGAGAGACTGCTGAAAAAAATAAAGAGGAACAAAAAATGAATACAAAAGAATATAGCGAAAGAAATGAACGATTCAGTGGTATACTACATCGAACTAAGGCTACGTCCCAGAAGCAGGCAACAGAATGGAGATGATGCGACGTGGGAGGGAGGGGCTCTGTTATTTTTTTGCCATGTGCAGCCTTAGTGCATGCCGAATTTTCTGAGTGCACATAGAGCCGCATTTACTCGAATTAAAATCCGTGGCATTTTTCTGGTCATTCGCTTATTGTCTAAAAACGCGCGCCACAGCTGCGCATTCACAAGTGAGATATATACGAACGAACACGAGAGGAGAGATACTAGTGATATACCCGAGGGGATACTAGCTGATTCACTACGCACGCACACGTCAACCTACTAGCAATATATGTCTGTCATTGGCCACACTTGGCCCTTGCGCCATTAAACATCAAATATTCATTCATTCATATGCCTGTCTGTTGGATAATCACGAGCATGCTAACCCTCGTTTTTACCCCATTAGTCACGGTGCATTGTGCTCTTACAGCAAACAGAACAGGAGACCCATACGCTTAGAGATGAACTGTATTGCCATGTGTGTTTATTTTTACTTTCCGGCTTGGGTTGCCTTTGCGAATCGCTCGTTTCAAGTATACTGAAGTTTGAAGATAGTGTACGCAAAATCTTACACATTCGTGAACTCTCGGCTTGTCTGTAACATAGCTAACCATCGCTTTAATGTCTCAGTGGCTGAGGCGTTTCGCTGCTGGACACGAGGTTGAGGTTTCGATACCCTGACCCCGCGGCCGCGTTACGACGAGGGTAGCTAGTGAATAAAAAAAAATGCTCGAGCACGTACATATTCTTTCACGTTAAGGAACGCCAGGCGGTCAAAATTAAACCTGTGCCCTTGCCAACGGCGCCTGTCGTCCGAATGTAACTTCGGGGACGAAACGCTATAGAAAAGTGACCCCCCCCCCCCCTTCTATGAAGTGCTTCATCATGAAACAACAGACAGTGGAAACGAATGCATTCTACGCTGAATTGCTGGGCAACCGACCTGGCTCGGTTCTGGTTAACCTCCCCGCTATTCACAGATCTTTTTCTTATTTCATACTATTTAATTAAATTGAGAAAAATTGTGCACGTACAGGCACTGTATGCCATATTGCGAGCACCAGATGGTCATAACCAATAACAGGAAAGCGAGAACTACATGTGCTTGTACATGTACGCACAAAGTAACTCTCTATCGAACTAAAAAATGATAAATAAAAAAAATTAGAAAGGAAAAGCTAAACGTCTAATCCAAAGTGACGGCCCATCCTGCTGACAGTCATCTTTGTGATAAATGTCCTTCAGGTGGATAATAATCTGAGTAACGTGCACTTTTGGGGAAAGTGTTAGTTCTGCACTTCTATCACGCGCCCGAGTTTTCCACAAGCCATACGCAACCGCATGAGTTACGCAACCATATATGGTACGCCATCACAGGGCACAGCATGATGTCGGATACTGTGGGAATATAAAAGCAAGCTTTTCCCGCAAACTCAAAAGAAGAACATTCTTTTTTTTTCTCTCTCTCCCTCTCTCCATCAAAATGATGCTGTTGTGGGCGATAACCGAACCGCGGACCTCGCAATAAGCAGCAAAATGCCGTAGCCAACAAGCCGCTGTGCCCGGTCGTCGACTAAGATCGAATCATTGAGGACCGGTGTACAGTCGCCGTCATACCTATCCCGAACACGCATTAAAGCTTCTTTTTGATTCTACTGTAGGGGGCGCTAGTGATTTCTTGATGGGCTGCCTCTAACTTACATGCTTAATGCGTATTCTTTGCAAAAACACTGAATGTTTGCTCCTTGCAAACAGTGTTTGCCCAAATTAAACAGCTTTACTTTTATGTTCCTATTAAGAGTGACGGTGGCTGTACGTACGCTGCACAAAAAAAAGTAATGATGATAAAGCATCGGCAAAGTGAGACACGACATTCGATGGCTAGTATACGACCACCGCATTGCGGCCTCGTTCATCGGCGGATCCGTCTACAAGGAGACGTCGCGAACACTCGGCAATGAAGAAGCGACTACGCTGGGCGATCTTATGCTTGCCACCTAACGAGTTTATCGCCCACTAGTCGTAAAGTCGAGCTTTTCGCGTGATCGCCTTTCTCTTTCGACGATGGGGCGACGTTGCGATGTTCGCGAGTGCTTAAGTCGAGCGATCGCTAGAAGGTTGCGGCGTAAAAAGACGACTTCATCGCGTCAGAAGGCTTATATGACGTCGTTGCTCACGTTGGCGGCGGCGGTAGCCTGGAAGGAGGTTACGGCGGCTTATCTCGCATTAGGGTAAAACGGGACCCTTCGTCACGAGTAAAGGGAGGCGCGTATGACAATACGAACCACACTTTTTTTTTCATTCCTTTCTTCATCCCTTTTTATGCGAAGCATACTAGCCGCACAACCACGCTCTTCCTTGCTGCGCCGCGCGCGGCCGCGTAGCTACCATATGACGTCATAACAGCTGCAAAAGCGGAGGCTCAACTCGTGCGCTCGCTTGCGGCCGCGTAGCTACATAGCCGGGTCTCAGCTCGTGCGCTCGCCTGCATGAGTTGTTTCTTCGTCTAGCCGAACCAAATATAGCCAAGCAACAGCAGTTCACCAGGCTAAACAGTCGTTCAACAACTAAAATAAAGGCTAGTATGCTTCGCATCCTGGCCTTAACCTTAGCTAAGCCACAGCCATTTTTTTTCCGTGTGCAGTGAGTGAGGGTTCTGTACACACACGTATATATATATAATGTATGTACAGAACTACCGATGTGGTTTAATCTTGACTACTTCAACGTACCTTTAACCTGCCGTAAATCCCACCACATGAGCGTTTATGCGCTCCAGGCCCTTCAAGACGCTGCCGCCCCCTGGCGGGAACCTCACCCGCGACCACGTGATCGGTATAGGTGCGGCATAGCTCCTAGTAGTAGTAGCAGACTTTACTTATCGAAAAGTGAGAGAGGCCGGTTAGACCTTGTGCGTCGTGAATTGGTGATCGGCAGCCAATATACAGTGGGTAATGCGAATGGATCGATCAGCCCATAAAAGCTACGGCTGCATAAGCACAGCCATTGATAAGTACGCTTTCCAAAACTCTTGGAGCTCAACGGAAAGGCGTAAACTGCGAAAAGCGTTCCCATTATGCCAAGTGTCTTGTTTTTTTTATATGTATAGCTTTGGCTTCCGGATACATCGGGAGGCTATAAAGAGTCGCGCGAAGTTGATCTGACCGATGCCGGTAATAGAGAGGCACGAGCTCCCGTCCCGGAGGCCTGATCAATTAACCACTCAGGCTAATTGGGCCATAACACCGGGTTGGAGATCTGCCAATGACAACGCGGTTGGCTCAGAGCCCATAACTACAGAAAGTAATAGGTGGGCACTGCACACACACAAAAGATGCAAACAGAGAAAAAAAAGAAAGAAAGAAAGAAAGAAAGAAAGAAAGAAAGAAAGAAAGAAAGAAAGAAAGAAAGAAAGAAAGAAAGAAAGAAAGGTACTTCTTTCTGGCTCACGCGGACTTTGCGATCTGTTCCGTGATCAAGCTACTATAGTGACGCGCAACTTTAACTGAAGGCATACAAACAACAAAACCAGGCGTTGAACTTGAGGGAAGGCGTGGGTAAAGAAACCATGCAAATACTGGAGACAATGTAGGAATAGTTAAGTCGCGACTGCATAGAATGAATTAGGTCAACAATTCTGAATAGCCTGTCAAACATGACTGATGCGGTCTAAAGTATACGGCGGTAGTTTTCTGAACAGAGTAACGGTGTTGCTGTCACTAATATGTGCAAGAAATTACCCTTTAGAAAGAAAAATCAGAATGTGCGTATATCGATGAAATAGAAATATTGCAATACTTAAATAATGCTTTCTCTGATTTTCTTTTCTTTGGGAGAGAGAGAGAAGACGGTCGCTTTGAGGCGTTTAGAACAAAACCAACGTTTGCGGGGCGCTAAATATCACTGAAACGTCATCGTAAGTGCTACAGAAGAGCTCTCAATGCACACAAAGACGCATGCTCCCTCCCCCCTTTCCACGCTCGAAAAAAAAAAAAAATACGAGGAACATGAAATGTATTTCGAACCAGAGGAGTAGCCGGCGCCTCTATAAGGTGCCAATATATCCTTGCATATATATATATATATATATATATATATATATATATATATATATATATATATATATATATATATATATATATATATATATATATATATATATATATGCTCATTGTTGATCAAATAGATGCTCATTATTTAGTTTTCCAGTAATTGGTAATTGTCATTCCTTCTCGATTTTTTTTCTTCACTTCTTCAAGTCAACATGCAAAGACAGAAGCAACATTACAACAACAAAAAAAAAGTCAAACGAAAGGTTGGTTTCGATTCACCTAGACCAGGTAGCGGCCGTCGCGGAAGTCGCCGCGACCGACGGGACGTCACAGCCCCCGGGCTCGTCCTCTCCGGCGGCCCAGGAGAATCGCCGGCGGTGACTCCTCGACGGGTCCATTTGCATATCCACCCTAACCTCCATCGTCGTCGTCGTCGTCGCCAACCTCGGCGATGTCATTACGGCGTCGACGCCTCGTCCCAGCGGTGCTGTCCGAGTATATAGCAACGCAGCATTCGTACGCGCCGCGCACTACGGTATCGCGTCCGCGCGTCTCCGCACTCCGGATGCGAAGCCCGCCGCGCCATCGGCTCCCGTCTCTTCTTCCTCCATCCTCCTCTGCTCGGCGCAACGGTGACGGAGCCGAGTGCTGCGTGCCGGCGGCGGGGATGCTCGGAGTACCGCTGCTGCGCTGCGGTGAAGCATCTTTCTCCACGCCGTGGCCGCGCCCGATCCGGTGTCGGTTTTGCCGTTCACGCGAGGCCGTCCCTTCTAGATTCTGGCGGTGCGCGAATTGTTCGCAACGAAGAGGCAAGCTTTCTTTTTTTTTGCGCTCAGGAGGTAACCTCGCACCGTAAAGCTCCGTTGTGGGTTTACGGAACGCTGTTTACGGAACGCTGTTTACGGGTCACTGTTTACGGATCACTGTTTACGGATTACTCTTTACGGATCACTGTAAAATGTAAACGGAACACTGTTTACGGATCACTGCTTAAGGAAGCTGCATTGCGGAACGAGCATTTACGGAACGTGCGTTTACAGAGTCGTTCCGTGTGTTTACGGGAACGTGTTACGTATGGTCAGATAGATTGTGGTCTTCTCGACGAGAGTCATGGCGAGTTACGACTCCTTCCTCCAACGAACTGAATGGTGCCGGTTGTGAGTAAATGTCGCACCGAGTATAGCAATCGCAGGAAGCATGCGATGGGCTTAATCTCTGACGGCAAAGACCGCACAGGGCACTTGCGGAAACGCCGCACGCGTGGTTGACGAGCTTGGATACAGCGGAGTTTTACGGAATATATCGAACTTCTCAGCGCTAGTCCTGTGTGCTTCTGGGTCCGTATCTCCTCTGCCTTATAACGCCGTTAACACGTTTCACAATTACAGTAACGAAACATTCCAGCTTTTAACAATAGCAAACTGAAGTTAACTCTTTTTCTCGACACTTCAAACTTGAGGGCGGTGAAGGAAAACCGTCCTAGTAACACGCACAACTGTGTGCATATGCGATCAAGTTGTTAGCTAATCTGTCCATCCTTTGGAGGGCGAAACAATTTGACGACTTCCTGCGAATTCTCACTCACTCCGCACTGGCCGGCCTAAGTGTTTCAGTTTGGACACGTCGATCAAGTTTCTAGGAGGAGGTCCTTAACGATTACCATATTGGCCCAAGCATGTTTTTGTTTATGAGAAGTTCATCTTCTCAACCATTGAGTGCGATAATCTATTACCTTGGACGCACATACATTAGCAAAAATCACCAAATCGCTTTCAGCGATATTTTTTTTTTCACAGGGAAGAAATTCCAGGTGGCTATTGCTGTCGAAGCGCGAAGCGTGAAAATAAGAAAGCCAGATCGCCACTTTGTGCCTGTATATCTCGTTCCAGATCTCCTGGGAACAACATCGGCGCCTTCGCAAAGAAAAAAAAAGTCACCAAGCCATCGCGAAGCAAGTGCTCACAGAATTGCCTCCCACGTCTTCACAGCTGATGTCTCAGTGCCGCGTATTCCCCACCATCCGGCTAACGCCAAGATCACACACTTCAGGCGCTGGAGATCTCACTCGACGCGATATCGCCACTCGTTGCGAAGCCAAATTCTTCCTGCGTTGTTTTCACAAATGTGTTTAGGAAGAAGAATAAGAAGCTTGCCGTGATGTCCTACATTCGCAACGACTACGACTCCTTAATATCCAACCGCTTCCGGAGCTCCTGCTTACTGACGGAAGGTCCGCACGCTTGGAGGGAAAGCGCACTTCGTCCAGGGCGAGCGAAGGCGAACTGACATTTGTTCGACGTCGTCGGGCGCAGCTGACGACAATCAAGCTGATCGACCCAAGACCCAAAAACAATAAAAAAGAAGAAGTAAATAAGAAGAACCAATGGCGAGGAGAATCCCCCGGTGACGAATCAAAGCGGTCCAAACCTCCCCTCGCCCACCTATCCTTCCCCTCCTTCCTCCCCCTTCTCTCCTTGAGATGTTCCCAGAGATACCGAGGCGACGGGAAGGGGAGACGAACATAAATAAACATAGGAAAACAAAGAAAGAGGGAACCGCAAAAACAAAAAGGGAAAGGAACAAATCATCAAAGTGGCGGAAGAAACCGTCGCAGCGCTGCTCAAAAATAAGGGGAGATCGCGGGTGCCTCTTCCGTAATCCAACCACCCGACAAACTCCTCCGAAAATGAACCGCAGTCGTCGGCTCCGCTGCTGTGCGGGGCAGCGCGAACACCCGAAGAATACCCGGGCATGGGGCTCTCTCGAAACGCAGACCCGACGACTTCATCTTCGCCAAACCCTCCTCCTTGATATATATATATATATATATATATATATATATATATATATATATATATATATATATATATATATATATATATATATATATATATATATATATATATATATATTACCACTGGAACAAGCTTCTGGCCCGGACAACCACTTTATACTGTTCCAAATTATTTTTTCTTCTCTTTCCTTTCTTTATCTCAAGAGTTTGTGCCCCTCGAGCTCCTAGACACAAGCCGGCAGCAGGCTGTGCAGTATAGCGACAAATCGGCGCCCGCGCTTCTGAAAACAATCGCGACGTAAAGAGAGGGCTCCTCGAGGTGTCCTCGAGTTTGGGATGAAAACCCGACAGAAAATGAGGGGAGGGAAGGGAGGGGGAGGGTTGTAGAACGAAAATAATAATAATGAACCGGGCGCACCGCCGACCTAGTCGAAACAAAGTGGTTTGGAAGCAGAGTGCCAATGGAGGTATAGGAATGAACAAGGAGTGGGGAAGGGCTAGGGAAGACGGTGTTAGTAGCTGCTTTAAAAAAAAGAAAAGAAAGAAAGAACAAGGAAGTTGTAGATAGTGGGTGTTTGGCGCGTGTGTATGTGTGTGGATGTTCATTGGGAAGTGGGAGATGAGCTACTTGGTTCACCGTTTTCGCGCCAAGGGCAGCACCGACAGCACTGTAGACAGAGGCGTAGACAGGTGGCGCCCTGGTACACACCGCTTCAACCTTATCCTATCTATAGTCAGCTGCGGAGCTGCTGCGCCGCTTTGCTTAGTTTTGTGTTCCCTGTATAGGGGGCCATTTCTCGCGTGCGGGAACGTAAAATATAAAAGCACAAACACTCACACAAGAACAAAAAAACACACACACACAAAGGTATGTGTTTTCAAGTCTCAGGGATTTTCTCTTCATTTCCTGTTTCTTTTTTTTTTCTTTACGTACCTGTTTTGTTCTTCGCCAATGAATGGACGGTTGGTGACAAAAGAACGAACTGAAGAACGTGTGCGGCTTCGTAAAGAAAGCCTTTGCGCCGAATTGGCGAAGTGTAGTGCCTTTTTGGCTAGCTGAAAATTTTCTTTATATTTTGTTTTGCTTAGGTCTTTAACCATGTAGCGAGTCTTAGGGAGTCGTGTGGTGCTCCTGTGCACAACGGCACAAAGACTTAGCTTGCTTCAATATTGATTTAAACGGCAGCTCCGAATTCCGGACGCAAAGAAGAAAAAAAGGATGTAGGGGGAGAGGGGGGGGGGGCTACAGTTCAGTGACGCCACCCAGCTTTGCGGCAACGCGGAGTTTGTTTGTTTCGGGCGTGACAGCCAGTTTCGGCGCTCACGTGACCTTTCTAGGTGTATCCAGGGAACGAAGGTGAGCCTCGAAATTCGCACGCCTTTCTTTTCACTAGGAAAAGAAAGCCTCGCTGTAATAATAATTATTTCAAGGAGGCTATAAATGAGCGATAAGCAGAGAGAAACAAGCCTCACAGCTCAGCAGTACAGAAGTCACCTAAATGGGATTCTAAATGGAAATACCAAAATCAGCTTAGGTTGGATGAAGCGCGATTTCAAAACTTGATCTTCCTTGACTTACCCGGGAACAACTTGCCTACTAAAAAAAAGAAATCATTGCTAAAGTTCGCAGCTTTTGCTGAAACCACCGTGTGACGTCACGGATCTCGGAGTACATCTCTTTCTTTTTCGTCATTGGTGCTGTTGTGGCTTACTAACCGTTTCTGAAATTTGCTAAGGCTACTTTAAAATGGAACGCAGTCCATCTTTACCCATAATATAAATAGCGAGGCCCAAGCAGATGTCGTCAAAATCCATGACATCACGGCGATGTGGTGCAGAGACTTGAAGAGGGCGTCGCCACCGGTCTCTCATTATTGCGGTTTATCACGCAACTTCTCACGGTAAGAGTGGCTGTATCGGTATTGCATAAGGGTTATTCACTAACATCGTGCAAATAACTGTATTTCTTATTTAGCGCCATTTTAGGATGACAAACATCCAAAAGCACCTCAGCGACGCCAGGCACGTGAGGATTTCCACAAGCTGGGCCTACGGAGAGAGGAATCAAGATTCGTACCACTCCTATACCGGGCAGCAACAGAGGGGGGAGGAAGGAAAAGAAGGAAGGAAAGGTGGGGAGGTCAGCCAGATGGACGTCCGGTTTGCTACCCTACACGGGAAAACGGGTCTAAGGATAAAACGGCGTGCAACGGCAAGGGGTCTCATTGCTACGCTTTTCTCTAAACCCGAATGCTGATCTCACGTTGGATACTTTCCTATACTTTGTTAATACTGGACGGTGCGCATACAGCTCGGCCCGTATTCACAAAACGGTCTTGCGCTAGAATTGGTCGTAAGACAAAATTTCAGCCAACTCTGATGCTGGTTATATAATTATTAGCGAAAATCCCAAACAGCACTTAAGAATAAAAATCTTTGTGAATTCAGCACGTGATCCTTACGTAACCAAGCTCTATAGTTATGCCCCGCTCAACACAGCTGTGCTTTGATGGCCGCACGGGATTTGCTTGTAGACGCCAAGTTAACAGATTTGATTTGCAGATTATTCTTGACTCAACTTACGTTAAGCGTTCGCGTTGAGGACTACTTGAACAATGACATTCGTAAGTGCATATAATAGCTTTTTTTAATATCGCACAGTGGATATGAACGTTTTTACTTAACGCAGGTGCATTAGTGTTGCTTCGGCATTTTTGACTAGCTTACCTCAACCAACTGCGCAAAGCCGTGAACTTCTTGTTTTTATATACAGTAAAACCACCCTATAGCCATACTTCGTATTCCCCTTTGATATCCCCATTGAGATTCATATGACAGTGCCCACGATGACGGATATAACGAAGTAACCGACATAACGAAGTCATTATGGCTCCCCCTTCAGCTTCACTATTTTACTGATTAACTAATTACTCAAGTTTTATTTATTAATTAACTATTGTGGTTATCCAACCAAGATTACGTGTCTTCATCGCACCGGACCCTTACACCTGCCACTGCCGATCAAATCACAACCTGCAACTTTTTTTAAAAATTTCTTATCTATTCTTCAGCTCTAATTCTCTTGGGCCTCTTTTTCTGCTCGTTATAAGAGCAACATGCAGGCGAATATACACCGCCTAAACACCCTTGCTTTTCAATAAAACAGTATTCTCACTCTCTCTTTACGTTTCGTTATTTCTTTTTTACTTAGGGTGATTCTGTGTTAGTGAAATGTGCGCCCGTGCTACGTTGGGATAAGGGGCATCCTCAATCTCTCAACTGGGCCTTGCATTGCCGGTTTTAAACGCGGCCTCCACAATAACTTACCTACAGTCGGTAAACAACAACAAACCACGGAAGGCACAACTTTAGTCGCGCGACCTATTCGTCCTTCACGGCTTCGAGCTTGCGAAGAGCAGGTGCCCAGAGTCGCGTTAAAACGGGTAACGCAAAAGAACACGCGGAAACGATCTCGTTCTCAGCCGGCGCTGTCAACTCGCCTCTCGCATAGTGCGCTGTCCCGCTCGCCATGCGAACGGAGAGACGCTTTCGGAAGCCCAACCCCCGGCACTGAAAAGGCCTGAGGAGGCCTGCTGGAACGAACAGCCGTTTTGTTGTTGCGGCGAGGAGGTGAGTGATATGCTGAGGGGGAGGGAGGAAGGGGGAGGAGGAGAAGAAAGTGGGATGAGTTTAGACTCGGCCGGCGTGTCGCCAAGAGGTGCAGGGATTCCGCGACGGAGTTACAGAATAGAGGCGTGCGCTAGCATTTGTGTTTCGATGCGAGTGGTCGACCCGCGAACGTTGGACATTGCAACCCCCTTCGGCAGTCGGCTGAACTTCGCCGCAGCACACCAGCGCAATTGAACGGGAAGCTTCATCACAAAATTATATTTTGCAAGAACTTTATAATTTCAACGAGTGTATTTGTTAGCAACGTCGTTAGAGTACTCCCTTATAACAACGTGCGCATTTAGGACAGTTCGTCGGTCATTAGTGCTGCGTTAGAGCAGTGTTTTGGTCCTGAATAAAGCACTGCTATAAAGCAGCAGCGACGTTTGAACTAAGTACCGTAAGTGCGTATGCTATTAGAAGGATGCACCTTATCGACGCTGCCGATTGAAACTTGTCGAAACTCGAACAATATCTTCAAATATGTTTCCTTTCTTCTTTTTTTTTTTGTGAAACGCCAGTGTAAGTTTAACAGATTTTAGAAGGGGGCAATGTCCAAAATTTTTCGGACATTGTTACATATCAGGCGCGAAGCTGCACAGTCGCTCGCAAGCACACAGCTCGAACGCTTCCCCGTGTGTAGGCTAATCTTAGCAAATACCAACACAATGCAAAGGCAAAGGACAAATGTCGCAAGGTGGCTTAACAGGTGATGGCGCAACTAAAGTGTTTGTAATTTAACGAGAAAGTGATATAGCTGACAGGTGCCCCGGTGAACAGGTGCCTCCTGTTAACGTTTCATTGAGTTACACCCACGCATTGTGCCTGTCACCGCTGCCGCCGTCAGAGGGTTGAGTATTGCCGCAGCTATCCAGAAGTGGTCGCTTTTGTCCCCGGCGGTAACGAGTGACGTCAACGCAAGTGTTGCCCAATAGGAACTCGACGATGTTTTTCTTGTTATTTTTTTTGCTATATACGTTGGATGGCGAGCACGACACATCTGATCACAACCGAGCTCTGAAGGAGGCCTAAACGGCTGTGTCGACAGTGTAGTCGCGGCAGGCGCATAATGCGCAAGTGACGCAACGAAGCCGATTCGCGATGCCGATATACGAACGCCGACATGGCTCATTGTCACGTGGTCGCTGCATTCATTGAGGGCCTGTAAGCGTAACCTGAGGTTACGCGTTCCGGGTGCCGGGACCTCAAAGAAATAGCGAAGTGGAAGTGTCGTAACGGCCTTCGATTTGAGCGTTTCCATTGGAACACTAGGGTAATGACGTCACTGCGTGCGCACGCTCCGACATGTAGGCCTGTATATAGTGCCACTATGTTGGTTTTGTGCAAAGGCCGTCGTTGAAATCGTAAGTGATGTCAGCTCACACGCTCCCCAATAGGAAGTTCTCTGGTAGGTGGTTGTAAGCGCCACCTATACTCTAACTACTAACTACTACTAACGACTACTAACTACTACTAACTACTAACTACTACTACTACTAACTACTACTAACGACTACTAAAGCGCATCTTACATCTAGGCTTTGCACGCGCTCGGCGTCTATTTTTAGATTAAATAAAAAACGTTTTCATTTATTACCGTAGACTGCTGCGTGCGCCGGCCTATGTTTGCTCATATTCCTGCCGAACGCATTCTGTCCATATATCACCCAGAGAATGTCGGTTCTCGTGTTCCCATTGGCGAGCGCGCTCGCTGACATCACTTGCGACGAGATCTATATATATTTTTTGTATATTTGCGGAAAACGGGGGCCAACGTAAACGTGAAATCCGCAACGCCGCATAAGGCCTGACTTGACACGGGGTGTCCGTCTGGTTTTTGCGGGTTGCCGCCGATTTTCCCTCGGAAGCGCGGCGTTGAACACAATGCGCCGGAGGACAGATTAATTTGCGCTTCCCCCGCCGCTGTCGCATTCATTACCCGCTCCCAGAGGCAGACGTGTCAGCGGGCGAAACAGCTGTCGTCTGCCCCGCGGCGCGCTTGGGCGTGCGCGCGCCGCCATTGTTTCCGACGAGCGAATGCGGGCGGCGTCGCGATAAGCGACGTTGCCCTCAGGGTGGCACGTGTCATAACCAGCGGGCGTATTGTCCGGCGCCCGACTTGTACGGAGACAATGAGAAATTAACGATTCATAGGCAGTCTAATGAAAGAAGAAAAAAAGATGTCTTCGGCTGAAAGGACTTGTGATGACAAGTTATAACGTCTCTCCACAGGCACGCAGATGTCGCTGTGACGTAACAAGTGCTCTTTTTGATCAATAGATGTTTCAGGTGCTTGCGGTGCACGTTCAGGGTGTACCCGGCACGTGCAGCCACCCCTGCGTACCCATCAGCTCTCCTATTGTGGGTACGCATTTCCAGACGATGTAAATGAACGTGGCTGAGAGCTTTCCGCCATTGTCGTTTACTTTTATCGTCTGGGAATATGCTGCGTCTGGAAATCGCTCATAGCCTGTATACCTATAGTCGCCGTAGGCGCCTAGATAGACAGCAAAGCGGACAGAGGCCATCTTGAGTCTCGTTTCGGTGTAAAAAAAAAGAAGGTAGCTTTGCGAAGACAGGGTCCAAGACGCGATGCCGCCTACTTTGCTGTTACGACTAGACGCCAGCCGAGCAGCATACTTCTAAACTCGAAGAGTAGGTTCTATGCGCACAAGAAAACGTAGTTTCACATTCTTGCGAGCTAAATGTGTGCTACGTTGTGTTGTTTTATAGGTTTGAGTACGAAAATAGATTAGTACACGGGGACAATATGTACTCCGACCGATCATCGGCTCAGAAGGCAGTGAAGGCACTTTTGTGTTTTCTCTGAACTTCTGGTTTGCTCGAGCGACTTTAACTGAAGTGCTGTCCGTACACGTACCTACACCTTCTCTCTCCCTTCTTTCTCTTCCCCTTCTCCCTTCCCCCAGTGTAGGGTAGCCAACCAGACTATTGACTGGTTAACATCCCTGCCTTCCTGTATTCTTCTCTCTCTCTCTCTCTCTTCTTAGCTCTTTATTGCCGACACGGGGTTAGTGTCAAGTCGTAGAGACATCTTGCAGGTGCGTTACGTTACTTGGGCCCGAAGCTGTCAAATATAGAGTGCCTCTAATGCTGGCCAGAATTGGAACAGACCCTTACCCATGGAGTTTCTCACTAAAACACCTAGAGGGAAATCTGGCACCACCGTCTATGCGAGTTTCCTAGGGGCGCTGCACTGTCATGGGAATGACGGTATATGTGCCTGCGCGGCTTGTCTTGGCTCGTATTGCAAGAGGCTTCGTCTAAAACGTGGATATGGATAGACAAATTACGCGTTCTGAAAGTAAAATTCTCATAAAAGGTTTCATTCACCCATATTACGTCTTCTAATGAAGTTTGCTCGTCTACGATGATAACAACTAAGCCAAGAAAAGCAAGAACAGACGATAAAGTGTTTCAAAGCAAACGCGAATCTTGTCGTGTTAGACGTGGCATCTCCCCATTTTCTCCACACGTTAAGCCAAACCTTCATCCTAAAATGTATTTTTTATTGCGATAACAATTATATGCACACTAGAGGCGCATTCTGCCGTCGCCGTCGCCGTGATGTTCTGTATAACGTCCAAGCGCCATAATATCGTCGCCACGCGCCATATGCCGTACGTGCGAGTGAAAGCGTGCGAGGGTGAGAAGCCGAACGCGGCTCAATCTCGCCTGTGCGCCAGGCACGGGGGTGAGGTGGTGTTGAATGGGGTTTCCGCTGCGAAATTTGAGAGAGAGAAAAAAAAAAGAAAGCAGAGGTAAGCGAAATATCCTTTCGGAATGTCTTTCAAGGAAAAAAACGCACTTCAGTGTACGAATAAGGTATTGGAGCTAACCACATCCGAATCAGTTATGCCAAGTGCTGAAAGCCCCATCTCGCGTACCATACCTGCCAGAAAGTGAGTGAGAGTGAAAGGGGGGAGAGGAAGGGGATGGGAGGGGGAAGGAATGGGAAGCGACGATGGTCGGTTGGCCCATTGAGCGACCCACGGCCCATTAACTCTGCTGCGACTAGCCGCTTCGCTCGTCCGAGCACGGGATTGAAGAACGCGTTTGCCTATACCGGGAAGAGCTCTCCCGAACCTTGCTCTTTCGATCTAGCGGGTCCTAATTAAAAGTGGCAAGCTGATGCCCCTAATTGAGCCCAATTATTTGCCGCTGGCCCGTCCACCAAACCGAGTGCCCAAACGGCGCGGGCTAGCCTGGCCGTCGTTTCGCATCTGTTCCCCCCCCCCCCCTGCTTTTTTTTAATCTCCACCGCGAGCTCTCCGATTTCCCTGGGCAGTGGCAAGCTTGACCTCACGACCAATCGACGCTAGGAGTATCGGCGGACGTTATTCTCTCGTCGGAACTGCGCTCCACGTGAAATTGAGAGTGAGGCACACGGATAATTGTGTTTTTGTTTGTGTTTTGTTTTTTAGTGTCCTTGAGAAACTTCGTTAATTGGTGTCGGTAGACAGCAGGGCTAAGTAAGTTTACACAGCTGAAATGTTTATTTAAAGCTGCTGTTATTCTTCTTTTGACATGAAAATGTGGCCATTGTCAGTCCCGACCGTTTTAGTACTGCTTTAGCAAACGTTATTGATTTAGTCATACTTGTTAACTGCAACTGGTTTACTTTGTTGTACATCGTTGTTCAGTTATTACTGTCGTGATGAATTTCTAGTTGCAAAATTATTGTTGAATCCCTTTGTTTAAGCCTGAAAATACTCTCCGCCATTGTGCCTTTGGCTCGGAAGGTAATACAACTAACTAACTAACTAACTAACTAACTAACTAACTAACTAACTAACTAACTAACTAACTAACTAACTAACTAACTAACTAACTAACTAACTAACTAACTAACTAACCAACTAACCAACTAACTAACTAACTAACTAACTTACTAACCATCTAATTAACTAACTAACTAACTAACTAACTAACTAACTAAAGAAGAAAGTAACAGTCTCACTCGAAAGGCGAAACTGATTGCGATGGCAAATTATTAGACAGCTATACGAAGTAAGCTTAGTCATTTTATGAGCTGCATTAACTGCTGTAAGCATTCACTTACTGACTAAACTAAGAAGCATCTTGTTACGTGCGCACAGGCAAACATGAACTTATCTCACTCGATGACCGCGGACACTCGCTGTCAACGCCGTGGCGCGAGGAAGCGCGGCAGCAGCAGCAAGCGAATCGCCGTTGATGCTGCGACATGCTTCAACGCCAACTAAGCGGCAAGAACACAGCGCACACGAAGCCATCAGCTCTCGGGGCACCTAGACTCCGTACCCATCGCAGATCCCTTTCTTTTTGAGCGAACACACAAGTAGAAAGGTTCTTACCCTAGAACTATGTCTGTAACAGCAGGTGCCAGTCAACCATGATGTTAGACGTATGTTAGGGAAGCTGGCCCCGGCTAATAATAAGCATCACTTCTGCAAAAAAACAGTTTGGTGACACCGGCTCCTGAACTTTTATTTATGTTTTTTTTTGTTTTAAACTCGCGCTGGAAACACAGCGCCGGTGCATCAGTCTGACATCACGAGTATCTTGGTCTCTCCTTGTGGTATAAAGGTTATAGACAGGGATAAGGTGCATCAGAAAGGCTGGCTAATGTTTCGATAGGAGGACATATCTTCGTGAAAGGGCGCCTTCACTCTTGACGAAGATAGGTCCTCCTATCGAAACGTTAGGCAGCCTTTCTGAGGCACCCTACGCCTTGTCTATAACCTTTATACCACAGTTTGCTATTCCATCTGTCAGCCCCTTTTCTGATTCTGGATTGGTTTCACCTCGTAATTAGGGAGCTATCGCGCAGGAAGCCCTAGCGGACCCATTAATTTCTGCCCATGGGAGCTCAGCTGTGGGCATACCTAGAGGGTCTCCCATCCGTGGTTCTCGGGAACTAGCGCCAGATTTTCCCCTAGCGCCCTGCCTCGCAAGCACGTTCGGCGAGCTGCGGAGCACCCATACATCTCGAAGACGCGTTGCCGCGGCACCGCACAAAAGGAGTCGGACGACCGGCACTGCCAAGAGGAGCGGGAGCAAAGGCGCGCGGTAGAACGCGTCCGGACTTAACAACCAGCGGCTATGGCAGCAAAAGACACAGAACAGGAGTGGGTATGGCTGAAGGATAAGGGGTGGAGGGAGGAAAGAGGCGAGTTGGCAAGGCCAGGAGAGGAGGAAGCCAATGCGGCCGAGGTCCCGACCTCGTTTGAGAAACGGCACGCGCTCGCAGCCGAGCGAAGAGCGAACCAATTTGGCCTTCGAAGGGGCCCTTCCCTCGAGCCGTAGCGCGAAGGAAATTCCCAGTGGATTGACCCTTCCCCCCGTTCCCCTTCGCCGTTCACCCTCATCTTTCCGGGCAGCAGCCGTCAAGAAAAAAAAAAAGCAGGAACAATTCTGCGTACAGTCAGTTCGTCTCTGTCCACTGTTCAGCCTCCACTATTCCTATTTCCTCTTCTTTTGTACTTCTTGTTCTTGTTCTCCGTCTTCGTCTCCTCTTGCTCGGATCCCTCTACGTCGCTGGCTTCTCCGCCACTGACGAACCGCGGGGGTGCCAAGACTTACCGACTGGGGCAAGACTCTGAAGACACCTCGGATGCTTCGATCACATAAAAAACAACAAAAAAGGTAGTGCAGCCTCATTCACGAAGCATTTCCTAGGTCAGAGTGGTTCGTGAGAACAGTCGTAAGTCAATCATGGTCGCAGGTTTAATGCTGTAACGAAGGCATGCATCCGTCCACTCACAAGCAGTGCTTAAGGAGACGAGGAACTGTAAATACGAACGTTGAATAGCTTTGCAACGTCGACATGCTATTCGTTGAGTGAAAGACGGCCGCTCGTAGTTGCTTGATTGATTGATTGATTGATTGATTGATTTGATTTGATAACCACAATTAATCTAGGGGCTGTGAGATACGTTACAGGGGAGGGCTCATGATAGTGATTCTGACTGTACGGCGTTCTTCCTCTCGCTTTAACCGGTTTCACCTTATGAATGAATGAATGAATGAATGAATGAATGAATGAATGAATGAATGAATGAATTAATTAATTAATGTTCTACTGATTATCGTACGCTTTTCATCGCACCCACAAGCTGCTGCGAGAGGAAAAGAAAAAAAAAGGTAAGGACATGCAGCCGCAAGCTGGAATTTCTTTCGTAAGAGGATTTTCCGTTCGCTTACGACACGACTTTCCCTCTCTCAGCGTCGACATACTCCAAGCCCAGTCCAGTCTCACGTTTCTTTCGTTCTCATCATCTTTTCACTCATTTTTCTTCTTTCGTTACCTGAAGAGAAAAGAACTTCCAAGCCGCTCGCCTGAGCCGCTTTCTTCGTATCTCTACTCTCTCGCTTCTTAATTTTCGAGCATGTGGTTCTCGCTTGCCTGCTTCTTTTTGAAAGGAACGAAAAGAGTAACGAAATGCGAATCTCGGTGTAGCGCAACTCCATCACGTGTGGTAATCCGCGCAGCTCCCGGAGTTATAACGCGGCGTCGTAATGAAGCTGCCGCGGTTTCCCATAGCCGTACACTCAGCCACACCGCGGTTGCCACACGGCTTCTGAAATCTCATTTTCTCGCGAAACTCCGCGGTCTTCTCTTGCTTTAGCTCCGACGCGGCGGCGGTGAAGCGGACCTTCTACCCACAGTGGCCCGCGCCCCGGGCGCCTTGGCTGCTCGCTGGGCTTTAGACCCCGTGGGCTCGGACGCGGTGACCTTAAGGCCCCGGAGAACGAGACGCTTCCGGCTGATTTACGGCGTCGAGTATGCCGCGCGTAGGTGCGCAGTTATTTCGTGAGACGTGCTTGAGTTCGTTTCTGCGTGGTGTGTAAATCGTGAAGAAAGTGGGGAAAGCCGCGCCAACGGGAAACGAATGCATAAGGAGACGGCTATCTGATCTTGAAGAATGCATGTTTGCGGTTGTCACCCGGAGACCAAGTGTACCAGATCCGTGGAACCAAATGAAGGTTGCAAAGAATGCCGCGTGACCGCCTCATTTAGGCAGTATTAGTAGAGCGCACCTGGAGGTGATTGTGTGACTCGTGTATAGTGATTGTGCGAAAGAAAGATTGTATTTCAGCGGCTCGCTACGAATGGGAAATATTACACAAGGCGGGAAGGCGAATGGCGAGGGATCACGTATAATCTGAAATGACGTCAATTTTGCTGTTATCAGCTGTTCTGACATTAAAGAACTTGTTTGGCGGCGGAGTGACAACTGATGCCTTTGTAAAGAAGCTTAAACTTTGCGCTGATTTCTTTTTTTTTCTTCAAATTTTCATTCGCATACCGAGGAAGAACACATTCATTCGTTGTACTTATTGCTTTTCCCGCGCCAAGTCTGGTGTATATCCTTGCATGACATCCAATCACGTTTCATGCAAAAGTCTATCAAATAGAAATGAGACTCAATTAAAATGTTAAATAATTTTATAAACGCTCTTGTGAGGTGAAAATCTGGCCTTTTTCTGTCCTTATAACCAAAGAACGGCGCTCCAAGTGGATAAACAAACTCGACGAATGAGACCATAGTGTTAACAACGGCCATGAAAAGACCCCTTCGTTACTTATCGTATAGCTCTTATTAGCTGCAAAGTTTGTTTAACTTGTTACCTGAAACGCCGGCAACTAAGCGATGATGACAACAGATGGAAAGAAAGAGAAAACAAAAGTTTGGCCCAGGGACGACGGTTAAGGTGTTGTATCCAACTTGCCTTTTGCCTCACTGGATAACGCAACAGCTGCCCTCGCCCCTCTATTCGCTTGGGTATTCTTGCGAGTAGAGAATAAACTCGGCTTCTTCGTTCGGCTACCAGCGGATGTGCTTCAGCTCTGGGTGCTTCAGCAGAGAGTAAAACAGATGGCAGCAGTGAATCGAATGTATATACCGGTTGGTGGCCGCCACCAGTTTATAAGCAGGGAAACAATTGTGCAAAAAAAAAAATGAAATGGAGACAGTAACAGAAGTTGTCCCAAATTTAGCGTTTATCTTCCACCGGCGCTGAAGTTATGAGCTCGAAAGCGTTTGTGCCACAGGGCCTCATTAGAGTCAAGCGAAACGAAACAGAGTGAGAGCAATAATAAATAAGCCTACATTCCCAAGCAGCAGTGGAAAGAAAAAAAAAAGAAGACAGCAATTTCGAGTCCCAGGACAGGGCGAAACAAACGTTTCGGTACGACGCCGATGTTATTCCACGTCGTGCCAGGCGTGCCCTAGGCATGTGCGCGGGGGCAACCAACCCCGCGTGCAGCTGTCGATGAGACGACCGAGGGAAAGAGAGAAAGCAGTAGAAAGAGAGAGAGAGAGATGGAAAGCTGCGAATCGCGCGAGCCAAATTTAGCATCAACGCGCGGTGCCCGAGATTACGGTCCGTTCTTACGCCGACCCGACCCTCTCTCCTTCGCCTTCGTCCCCGAACACCCTTTTACCCGCTTCGTGCCGTCACAAACTTTTTCTCCTACGTCTTCGACAACAAAGGCTCGGCGCCCAGCGAGACGCGTATAGCTCGTGAATAGGACGAGCTCGGGAGCGCGAAGGGGAACGCCGCGCGTTTCATGTATTGTGCGCGAGTGTCTCTGAGGCTGCGGCGCGGGCCTGGTGCGCCCTCCCGAGTTCGCGATTCGTTTGTTTTCGCTCGGGCTGCCGCTGCTGTTGCTGTTTGTGCTACTGAGCTCCAGCCCTCGCTTATATATATATATATATACACACACACACACACACACACACACACACACACACACACACACACACACACACACACACACACACACACATATATATATATATATATATATATATATATATATATATATATATATATATATATATATATATATATATATATATATATACCTAAACATCATACTCCTTTTCTAGTAGTTGCGGTTTAGAATTACACCTCGCAGCCAGGGCACGATGCTTCGCCACACGTCTGGAATCTTAGATAATATTATGTTGCATCTCAGCAGACTGTCCATTGAAATCTACAACAAACAGTCAACAGAAAGTCAACACGACTTTATATATATATATATATATATATATATATATATATATATATATATATATATATATATATATATATATATATGTAAAGCTTAAATAATATGTTGCATCTCAACAGAATGTCCATTGAAATCAACAACAAAAAGTAAACAGAAAGTCAACAAGGCCTTACATATATATACATATATATATATATATATATGTAAAATCGTGTTGACTTTCTGTTGACGTTTTGTTGTAGATTTCAATGGACATTTTGTTGAGGTGCAACATAATATTATGTAAGGTTTCAGACGTGTGGCGAAGTATCGTGCCCTGGCTTCGAGGTGTAATTCAAAACCGCAACTACTCGAAACGGAGTATGTTGCTAATCCAGTGAAATTGTTGAGCGTACTGAAACATTCAACTCCTTTATAAGATTTCGTTGTGCTTCCGAATACTTTTTATAGTACTTAACAGACATTCTGTTGAGATGCAACTGAACAATATGCATGGTTTTGTCGAGAGATCGCTTCCGGTGGCGCAGCATGGCGTCGGCAGAACCAACACAAATGTGGGGGGGGGGGGGAGAAGAGAGAGAAAATAGTATGGTATGGTACGGAAAACAAAAGGTTGAGCATAAATAGACTTTCTGCGGCATTCAGAAACACAATTTTTGTTTAGAAAACTGCCTTCTTGTTTCTTTTGACTCGTTATCGCGATTATGTTTAAGTTATCTATAAAGATTATTTTGACCTCCAACAGAAATGTTTCCAGTGTGGTTAAACATGAGTGCGCAGTTTGTCGTCGCAGCGGCGACGAACAACTACACCCGCGATAATATTTCTCGCTGTATAATATTTTCCGTATTGTTATTACTCTTACGTGAAAAGGAGTTGCTTTCACCATTGTGAGTGGATAAATCCCTCTACCGCTTAAATTTTTGTTTCAATATAGAAACTAGAGAAAACCATGGAGAAAGATGTTATCTTGACAGGCAACGCAAAAAGAAAAAAAAAAAACATTAGGCGTGTGAAAGCTCTCCGCTGCACCCTCAGATATACCGGTTTCGATACTAAAGGCTACTTTCGAGTTTAATTTGACTGGCTATTACGACTATGTTTGTAGTCTATTGATATTCTATTGAGCCGCGCAGCTGAACAGGGATGCACGCCTTGTGCAAGTTGCAAACCCCAGCTACACCAGAGAGTTACGTATGTAGTAAAAATAATTTATGCTGAGGGAGCCTACTGCGGCGCCAGAAAACACGACTTACCTTTCAAAAGCTGTTTTCGGGTTGCTTTCGACACTTTATGGTGATTGAATTGAGAATCGATTGAGATTCTATTGCCGCTCGAGAAACGTAGTCCCCGCCAAAGTGAACTCTTTTGTAGTTTTCTTGTGCGTGCCCCTAAACCTCTCTACACGAGCGCGTTCGTATTCCGATGCCATCGGAAAGCGGCGGCCGCGCGGTGGGAATCGAACCTGCGACCTCATCTGCGGGAAGCCTTAGTCGCTGAGACGTCACGGCGGGTAAGGAAAAAATAAGAAGAGTTGTGGGAAAAACATGAAGAGAGGTGACTGAACCGACAGGACAAACTCTCCCACTGTTTCCTGGCAGGCGTAGATGTTTGATCTCGTTTTTACTAACTCGTAGAGTCGTCGGAATCCGCGCGCGCTAGACGCCCGTGAACTGCGGGGTGCGTCAAGCGGTCGACGTCTCTATGCGTCGCAGAATGAAAGCAGGGGTGGGGCGGGGGGGGGGCGGGTTCGGGGTGGGGGCGGGAGTGTAAGCAACCGTTTAGAGACAGGCGTACTCTAAAAAAGAAGTGACGGAGGTTGGCGGGACCCGCGAGGGACGAGGAAAAACAAAGCTGTCAGGAGAATTCTTCAAACGCGCCTCGCCCGCTGACGAGGAGTCGCTGTCGACGGGAGCTGTCGAGCTGGAGGAGTGTTTCACTCGCTTCTCAGGGACGCGACGCGCCGATGTTTTTTGTTTTACTGCTTGTCTGTCTTTGCTCGCTCTAACCTGGAATGGTCTTGCCCGTGCTATGTGTTCGACAGTACATCTTATAGAAGTATAAAAATCAAGAAACAAACAGAAAGACATACATACATACATACATACATACATACATACATACATACATACATACATACATACATACATACATACATACATACATACATACATACATACATACATACATACATACATACACACACACACATACATACATACATACATACATACATACATACATACATACATACATACATACATACATACATACATACATACATACATACATACATACATACATACATACAAACATACATACATACATACATACATACATACAGACGGACAGGCGGAAAGAAAGAAAGAAAAAAAGAAAAACCGTACGAAACGACCAACTTAGCAGAGATGAAAGGACGCAGTCGGTAGTGAAGTAAAACCCGAAGGGCACATCAGCAGAAGGTAATATGCTGGGTCACATGCATTTTAGGATGCAGTAAGTCTCCTGGCCGCACCCATTTCGCCTCCGCCGTATTGAGTTGTCGACATCTTCACACGTGGAAATGACAGAGGCGTATTGACAAAAAAAAAAAACGATTCCTCTCTATTATTTTTCTTTCTTGTTGAATGAAAAAACAGGAGGAAGTCGCGCACGGAGCGAAAATAAAGATTCAGCGGGTCATGGTAACGTTTCCTCTTTTGAAGAAGCAAACAAGAACAACAAAATGTCCCCCGGAACACATCTATGTGAGCGTAATATACACCTTATCTCGCAACTTCAGTGGAGCAGGATGAGAGCAAGAAAGCGCAAATACAAGGGGCAAAGAATTCTAGCTTGTGGAAAAAGGGATGCTGGAGGTTGGGATGATTGAAGCGACGACGTCAGCTCTGGGACTGACGGTTCGAAGCAACGTCGTTCGCCAGGGTGGCCCGACATATTCAGCACGGACCAGCAGACGCCATTCGTATTCCAAAGCGCGCGAAGTTGGAAATCTTTCCGCTGCTGTTTTCGGGAAAAAAAAAATTCACCCTCTCAACTCCGAGCGCCGGCATAACGAGTCCATCGCCTTTGAATCGCGAACGATACCGTCGCACCTCCAAATACAAGTTGGCAGTGCTTTTTTTTTCTAAACATCAAAATACGATGCTCTTTCTCAGCGGATTTTCGACGCGAGAGTCTTTAAGTACGACGGCTTCGGAATAGAAAACCACCTTTCGTCAAAAAAAAAATGTGATGCTAGAGAGATGTTGTAAAGAAACCCATCTTATTTCTAGCAAGAACTAACGGAGAACTTGTACTGATTCGAAAAGTTTGTCTACGGTCGCAGTCACACTACAAATCACGCTGGCGTGTTGTTCGGAGCTGTCGCTTCGCTAACCGAGAGCTGATTAGTTGTGACGGTAGAACCACCGAACTGGTATTTCGCTGATTTAGAATTTAATTTTCGGACAGCGCCAACTTCACTTTCTTCTTCTGTTCGTCAGCTCAACTTGGAAGTTTGCTACTTAAGCGGTTAACTTTGTTCTCCCCTCAGCATTCCGTTAGACTCGGGCGAAAAGGAAATTTTCTGTTCTTGAAACCTCCTCCACTTCCTTGCCGGAGTTGCAATTTAGTAGTGTGGCTTAGGTGAAGTTTGCATTTTAAGCAGCGAAGTTTGTTGACACCGAAACTGACTCAGCGTAAGAAACGGCGAGCATGTGAAGAAAACGAAGAAAGAAATAAAGATGCCATCTCTCTCGTGTTGTTGTTTTTTTTTTCTTCACGCGATTGCCCTTTTCTCCATTTTGTCTTTGTCGGAATGCGCCGAATCAACTTGCTCAACGGCTGGCTTTTCTCCAACTTGCTTTGCTCGTGGCATGTCATCAGATTCACGAGGAAAGGCAAACTTTTTTTTCTTCAAGAACGTCCTTCCAATTACCGCAGCTCCACAGAACTTGTTTGACTCAGGTGGCAATTCGTAATGGTTCTTGTCTTTCTAATGTTGCCTATCTTTCCACGCATCTATTTACAGCACCGGTTTTCCGGTGAGAATGCATACGCAAGTGTGGTCCTTTATTCCGCCAGCCAGGAACGAAGGAAATATTATCTCCCGGTTTATTTCTTTTTTGGGGAGGGGGGTGCATTAGTCGCCGTTACTCTTAAGAGAAACTTCTGCGCAGTCACTGGAATAATGTTAGTCACTATCTTTATCATGCGTAGAACCTTAGTGGCCTACAACTGGGTTTGTCAGAATACCCAAGTTTGTATGTTTGTCGCATAAACACGGATCAGCTTCTCTAAAAGCCCGTAGCATGAACAAAGGCTTGTACAATGAGCAACATTACAGCGACGCTGTATATGGCTAAAATTCCGGGATTCTTTCGCGTCCGTCCACAGAAGACTATCATCATCAATGGCTCATACCCGCGTAAGCACTGAGCACTCATACCCCCACAAGCAAGCAAAATAAGCAATGGCTCATAGCCCCCTAAGGCAGAGGCTACGAGCACTCAGTAAAGTGCAGCGAACAGTGTTTACATACTTCCGAATCCCGCATACAACATACAGAACATTATGTCGAAAACTGTCATCGTCAATGGCTCATACCTCCGTAAGGAATGGCTCATACCGACGTAAGCAAGGAAAAAAAAGGCTATGGTTCGTACCTCTTTAAGGCAGAGGCTACAAGAACTCAGCAGAGTGAAGCGAACAGTGCATACATTCTTTGGAGTCACGCATACAACACACAGTACAACATGCGTTTCAATAAAGAACAAGCATCCGAACCACCTAATTGACGATGAGGCGCTCGTGATAGCAATGCGAAGCACGCAGCGCTCCCCGCATAGATTTCCCGATAAGGACTGCTGTTGCTCAAGCTGCCACGACAACGGTAGCTTGCGACGTGCGGAGTGACGTTCCTAGCCTTTCGAAAACGAAACTACTAGCCTAGAAACTGATTTCAATGCTGTTGCAGCACCGCTATGGGTGGAGGCGTGCTGTCAAAATTACCGTTGCCATTACTCCCATTCGTGCCATTACTCTAAAATAGCACTACTACCATTACTCTAAATGGCTCCTTCTTTAGCGGCATTCTGTCTCAGATCCGGGACTTCGGGACACTAACGCAACCCTTGCTTCTTCCGAGCGAACTGTAAGAGTTGCACAGCTCTGGTACTTAGCCACCGGGGAGGAGTATTTCAGGTCGAACGACGGCGTAACGGGCAACTGTGTCGAAACACAGTCCAGCGAGGCTCAAGTAACGCTAAACGGGCTTATCGGGCCGTCCATTACCTTTTCACCGAATTGCAACATCGCGGTCCCCGCGCCTGTTGCTTCGTGTCGAAATCTAGCCCCTTTAACGAATCAAACTCACTCTCTCCCATCATGCTTCTTCCTGCATTTAATCAACAGCCACTCGCTCACTGTACACTCTTCCCCATGACTTGCCCAGTTTCTCGCGGATACTGAAGTGGCACACAATACAGTGTGAGAGGGAAAGGATGCCCACACCTCCGCAACTTTGTGTTCACCTGTGAGTCAACGGAGCCAAACGACCACATACCACAGCGTTACCGACACACCCACGTCTTCAGAGCAGAACACTTCGCGTTCAAGAAAACCGAGAATGACGACGAAGCGAAGACAGACAGACAGACAAGAAACTTTAATTGGTCCTAAGGAACTACCGTGTCGTAGTCGCGGGCCGCACCTGCGCCGGGGGCGGAAGACCGTGATCTTCAGCCCTGTCGCAGGCCCTTTGGACAGCCCGAAGCTGGACTTGAAGGTCGGTGCTCTTGACGGCTTCATCCCAGTCTTCTTGCCGGTTTAAAGGCGAGTGGCGCAAAGCAGAACATTGCCACAGCATGTGGTTCAAGGTCGACCGTTCCTCGCCGCAGTCTGGGCAGCGGGGATCCACACCTGGAGAGTAGTGGCTCAGCCTCGAGCGAGACGGAAAGGAGCCCGTCTGCAGCATTCTCAGCACCGAGGCCTGGGGTCTGCCCAGCTTCGGGTGAGGAGCCGGATACTGTCTGCGTCCCAGCTGGTAATGAGTAGTGATCTCGTGGAAAGTAAGCAGCGGGTCCGTGGTTCGGTCGATCCCCTGCGAAGCCGGGCTCCTCGGACTGGCGCGGTTGATGAGACCTCGCGCCTGGTCGTGGGCCAGCTCATTAGGGTTGATCGAGCCGGGGGAGACGTTCCGGCCCATGTGAGCCGGGAACCAAGTGATGACATGACCGGCCGTGCCTGTCTTACGGGTCCTCAGCACCGCCGCAGCCTCGGCCGAGACAGAGCCGGCGAGAAAGGCCATCGCCGCCGACCTGGAGTCCGTGAAGATATGCGTGCGCCCGGGTTCGCACAGAGCCAGCGCCACTGCGACTTGCTCTGCGACGGACGCCGTCGAACGTTGTATAGACGCCGCATTCAGGATCTTGCCCTGGGGGTCAACCACCGTGGCCACGTACGAGTTTGATCCGGGATACCGCGCCGCGTCGACAAAGGACGAGCGCTCTGGGGTTTGCAGGGCAGTCTTGATGAGTGCTCGGGCTCTGGCTGCGCGCCGGGCCTCGTTGTGTTGTGGATGAACATTCCTCGGGAAGGGGGAGACTCGAAAGGTTTCCCTTTCACTCTGGCAAAGCGGGACGGCGCACGACTCCTCGGCCATGGCTGCCAGACCCGCCATCTCGAGTATTCGGCGGCCGGCCTTGGTGGTAGAGAGGCGAACGATCTGTGCCGTTTTCTGCGCTTCGACGACTTCGCTCAGGGTGTTGTGGACCCCGAGTTGCATCAACTTCTCCGTGCTGGTCGTCATGGGGATGCCGAGGACTCGTTTGATACTCTTCCTCATGAGTGCGTCGATCTTGTTCTCCTCCGAACGTGACCAGTTTAGCGCAGAAGCCACGTAGTTGATATGGCTCATAAGGAAGGCGTGGTAGATCCTTATGAGGTTGGCTTCGCTGATGCCCCCCCTCCTGCTCGTCACTCGCGAAACAAGTCGAAGCATGTTCTCCGTCTTCGCACTCAGGCGCGCGATCGTTTGCGCGTTGTTGCCCTTTGCATTGAGGACCAGTCCGAGCACTCTGAGAGAATCCACCCTCTGGATGCGCTGACCCGTCTTCGTTCTGAGTTCGATCGGTACTTGGTCCAGCGTCGTGTCGAACTTGCGGCCTTTTCTGTCGGGTCGATAGAGCAAGAGTTCCGACTTAGTCGGCGAGAGGACGAGTCCCGTGCCCTCGAGGAATTCTTCCGTGACTTGCAAGGCCTCTTGCAGGGCCCGCTCCACCGCTGCGTCCGACCCACCGCCGCACCAGATGGTGATGTCGTCCGCGTAGATAGCGTGATTGAGATTGACGGCCCCGATGCGCTCGAGTCGGACTGATAGGTCTCTCATGGAGATGTTGAAAAGCAGTGGAGATAACACCGCACCCTGCGGCGTGCCGCAGGTTCCCAGCGCGTATCCGTCCGACTTGACCTGGCCCAATTTGATCGTGGCCTTGCGATCCCTTAGGAAAGAGCTCACGAACGCGTGAAAGCGTTCGCCGAGGTTCAATCTCGTCACAGAGTCGAGGACGTGCTTGTGCTTGACCGTGTCGAAGGCCTTGGCGATGTCCAGCGCCAAGATGCCTCGGACGTCTCTCGTGACCACGTCGACTATCTGCCTCTTGATCAGCAGCATGACCTCTTGAGTGGACAGGGAGGGTCTGAAGCCGACCATATTCGGCGGGAGGAGGTGTCGTTCCTCGACATGCCTCGATATTCTGTTGTGGATGACATGCTCCGCCACCTTGCCCACGCAAGACGTGAGCGAAATGGGTCGCAGGCTGTCCATGGCTGGTGTCTTGCCCGGCTTCGGAATTAGGATCACCGAGGCTTCCTTCCAGGCATCCGGTACGATGCCGGCCTCCCAGACATTGTTTATTTCTTTGGTGAGCAGTTCGATCGAGCCTTCGTCTAAATTTCGAAGGAGTCTGTTCGAGATTCCATCCGGCCCGGGCGCCGATCTTCCGTTGAGGCCTTGAAGGGCCGCTCTGACTTCCGAGACGGAGAAGGGGGCGTCGAGCTCCTCGTCCGCCTTGCCGCCGTAGGCCGGGTAATCTTCTGGCCCGGACTGCCCGATGGGGAGGTAGCGACGCGCGACTTCGTCCATCACTTCGGTCATAGATGCGCCTTCGCTGTTAAGCTTGTGGACCAGCCTATCGATAGCCAGAGTGTGGTTTCTCTTAGACTGGGTGTCGTCCAATAACTGCTTGAGGAGGTTCCACTTGCCTCCCGCACGCATCTGGCCGTCGACGGACGCGCACACTTCGTTCCATTGCTGCTGGCCGAGCTCCTTGCAGTACGATTCGATCTCGCGGTTGAGGGTCGCAATCCTCCTCCGGAGGTTGCGATTCAGCTTCTGCGTCTTCCATCTGGCCGTGAGGGAATTCTTAGCTTCGAGCAGGTGCGCCAATCGAGCGTCCATGCGATCGAGCTTGAGGTCTGTTTCAACGGTCCTGGTGACCGCAGCTACATCCTTCTTGAGCTGCGCCACGAGGTCCGCAAACGACTCGTATTTCGCGTGGTCGTCCTTCCTTCTCTTTCGGAAGGCGTCCCAGTCGACTATTTCGAAGGACCTCTGCGGGGCCGCGCTGACCGGTAGGGAGATTTCCACGATGTAGTGGTCACTTCCCAGGTTCTCTTGTAAGTTGTGCCACTCTGCTCCCGGCGCGTTCTTGACGAAGGCCAGATCTGGGGTGGTGTCTCTCGAGACCGAATTTCCCATGCGTGTGGGGTAATGGGGGTCGGTTATCAGTTCTAGGGAGCTGTCAGTCGCTGCCTGCAGGAGTCTGCAGCCTTTGGGAATGCTTCTCACGTAGCCCCAGGCTTCGTGCGGCGCGTTGAAATCTCCAGCCAGAACAAGCGGCGTCTCCCTCGCCTTGGACGATGCCTTGGTTGTTAGGCTGTAGAAGGTCTGCCGGTTGTCCCTAGGCGAGCAGTACACATTGATAACGTAGACGCTGTTCTTGAGCCAACTGTTTGGTATGATCTCGACGAGCAACGCTTCCAGCTTGGTGTTGCCAAGACGGAGATCGTGCTCCTGGAAGGCGCACTTATTTGCAATAAGTATCGCGATGCCGAGCCCGTTCTCCGCCAACGACGAGACAGCTCGGTACCCCTGGAGGGAAATTGTTTCCATTCCCGTTTCCTGTAGCAAAATGACGTGGGGCCTCTCTTGCGGCTCCCGGGCCTTGATGAACTGCACCAGTTGAGGCCTGCGCCTCCGAAAGCTGGCGCAGTTCCACTGCCACACGATGAGCTTACTATCCGGTCTGGCCATGGTTGGGCATGTTGGACCGGAGCTGGGCTGAGATGCCATTTTGCTCGTCAGCCCACGACTGCTGGTTGTCTTGTAGCATTTCACTGGACACCGCCTCCGGCCTGGCGGCGTCGCCGTAGTGTACGTCACATCGCTTGGCAAGCTCGTTCTCAAGCAGTTGCACTCGGAGTAGAAGGGCCTGGTTACTCTGTACCAGCTCGGCAAAGGATTTTTGCATGCGGTCCAAAGACCTCTGCATGGCAGCCTCCGCCGTGCTCACGTCCTCAACAGTACCCTGGGAGGAGGTGGCTCTGCGCTTGACCGCTCTTGCTGTGGCCCCTTCTTCCGTAGACATTTGCCTTGGCGCAGCCGCTTGAACGGCGCTGGCGTTTCGGAAGGCCTCAAAGTCGGCCTTCATTCTCCGGATTTCCTCCTTGAGGCTGGCGTTTTCGTTCATCAACTGCGCGATCCTGGGATCATGCGCCCGCTCGCTCTCCTGTGCGGCGGCGTGTTGCGTCCGGCCCGTCTGCTTCGTCTGTTTCACTTTGTCGGCCCAGGTGGGACCTCCTGCGATGCGCACGTTGGACTTGGAGCGGCCCCTAGATTGAGAGCGCCTTCGTTGCACGGAGCGCCCACGTGAGCGGGAGCGCGTTCTAGAACGGGAAAGACTGCGCGAGCGGGAGCGTCCTCTCGAAGAGCTCCTCTTCCGTAGCGCTGACGTCAGTGCCTGGCTCATCTCGCGTGCCGCGTTGCCGGCCTTCTTGGCGTCACCTGTTTTCTTCCGCCGGCGCCTCCGGCGTCTCTGCCTGACGACATACGGCGTTTGGAAGCGTTGCGCGCACTTACGATCAGCCGTTGGGTGAGGGCCGCCGCATATGCCGCATTTCGCCTCACACTGGTGGCCTTCAGTGGGGGATGTGGCTCCGCATCCCCTGCACTTCTTCACACTCGGGGTCGGACATACATCGGCCCTGTGGCCCAGTTCCCCACAACCGTAGCACACATCAACTTGCCTTCTGTATAGAGAGCAGGGCAGCATGCCTGCTCCACACATGACAAAGTTCGGCACCCTCAGTCCGTCGAATAGGACGATAACCGTAGTGGTGGTCTTGATGCGACGCACCTCCAACGCGGTGGGGTTCCGCCGGTGTACGATCATTGCGCGGAGCTGAGCGTCGTTGAACTCGACGTCGACGCCTCTCACAACACCCTTGCATGTATTGTCCGAGGCGGCCATGTACGCGGCCACTTCAAAGACCCCTTCGCGCAGGTGGATCTGTTGAACCATCGCGTAAGCACGCGCGTTCCTTTCTTCTGGTGTTGAGACGACGTAGATGTTTTGCACGCTATTTGGGCAGACGATGTCTTCGCCAACCTCGTCGGGTGAAAGCGCCGCCGCCATAGCCAGCGCCTGTGCCGCTCTAATAGTGCTTATCTTTTTCACGTCGAGGCCACCCCTTGGCCTAACGATGACTCGAATATGGTCCCGTGGCAGTCTCGGGAGCCTTGAGGCTGCGGCTAGCTTCTTGAGCGCGTTCCGCGGGGCTGCCGTGCGGCGGCCGCCCCTGCCGCCTCCCTGCTTTACGGGGCTCGGCGTCGACTTGGAAGTGTCTTGCCTTGCCTTCTTAGTCTTGCCCGTTGCCGTGGTCCAGCCGGGGCACCTTGCTTCTTCGGGGGTGATGGCCACCCCCTCCACCATCTCGACTTCGGGCATGATGCCCCACCACCCCGGAGTTAGGCCAAGGCCTAGCCCGTACTCCTCACCGGCGTTGACCCGTTAGGGTTAGCTCCGCCCGGCGTGGCGAAAAGTTCAAGGTCGTATAAACGTTCCAGAAAAGCACCTACCGATATAAATCCGGTATCGGCTTGATCCCCGCAACAAACTGCGTCGAATGATACACAGTGTTCAAGCGTTTTCGCGTACTGCACCACCGAAAACATTTGAGGAAACGGGAGCCGATGTTTGCGCGTCCGCACTTCTCGGCGCCCCCTGGCGATCCTCCAAGCGAAGAGAATAAGAAAAAAAAAAGGAAATCACACGTTGAATAGGAAGAAAAAGAAAGCGCGAGATATGGACGGGACGGGCGACGCGGTAAGTCCGAAATGGCTCCGCCGCCAGCGTGCTCGACATGGCCAGTGAAGAACTGGAAGAAAAGAAAAAAAGGAAAGCAAGAAGAGCGGGGGTGTTGGAAACGGACGGGGGTAATTAAGGTGGCCCGCAGACTGATCCGCTCAGGGCCCGTCGTTTCGCGGCAGCGGCGGGAAGCAAGGGAGAAAAGGCGCGCGCGGCCTTAATCCCTTCGGCAGAAGCCAACCAACCGAGCGACCCGAGCGCTTAATCCCGTTAGAAGGAGCAGGAGTGTCCGGCGGGCCGGCCGCCGCCGCCGAGGCTGGAGGAATGGGCGAGAAAGAGAGAGAGAGAGAGAGAGAGTTAGGGAGAGAGAGTTAGGGAGACGCTTGCGACGTCGCGAGTCTCTGGAGCAACGCCAGGTGGCGCTCGTTGGAGCGACGCTAGCAGATGGACAACGCGATCGCCAGGTGACACCGCAAAGATGAGGGAAGAAGGCATAGGCACAGTATATGGATAGATATGTTGACGAAGGGAAGGAACGTTCAGTAGAGATAATCAAAACGCTTGACTAGAGTAGATGTAAAACGTAATTAGCTCAAGCGGGATAGGTGACTATTTGTCGCTGCATCATTTCAAAAGGCATTTCATTAGAAACCGTCGTCATCAGAAAGGTGTGGAAAGAGACGGAGTAGAGGGGATCGTTTCGTTTGGAGGGCGCCAGGTTCTCTCTCTTTCTCTTTTTTCTTTTTTGTTGAGCACGATGGAAAAGTGTTGCTAGTGTATAAAGCAAACAGGTATTACCTATTTCGAGCAGGCAGTTGGGACTTACTGGCTGACTCACTGAATCGATAACGCGCTCGCTGCTCCATTCACCGTGTCACTTAACCAGCCACTTTCTAACTAACTCGCTGGATTATTCGCTTGCGCACTGAATCGGGAGCTGATTGGATCAATGAGTGCTTTAAGCACTCATTCGCACGCTTAGTCGTAGTTGAAGCACTCACTCGCTCGCTCGTAAGTTCGGTTGCTGTGCCTATCTATCACGCAATTAGCGACTCGCTCAATCATCTGCTCACTCACTCACTCACTCACTCACTCACTCACTCACTCACTCACTCACTCACTCACTCACTCACTCACTCACTCACTCACTCACTCACTCACTCACTCACTCACTCACTCACTCACTCACTCACTCACTCACTCACTCACTCACTCACTCACTCACTCACTCACTCACTCACTCACTCACTCACTCACTCACTCACTCACTCACTCACTCACTCACTCACTCACTCACTCACTCACTCACTCACTCACTCACTCACTCACTCACTCACTCACTCACTCACTCACTCACTCACTCACTCACTCACTCACTCACTCACTCACTCACTCACTCACTCACTCACTCACTCACTCATCAAGCACTGTCCATTCAGTCTATGCGTTCACTTCTACCGACCGCTCACGCCTCCTTTTGTGATCAATGCATCGCGTACGAACCGACTACTATACAGAAGCTTCCTTCTGAGCAAATTACTCAAGTACACTAACCTATTAAATCGCGCACTCACGTTCCGAATGTCTGCATACTTTCATTACGCGCTCCATCTATACGCTTAATCGTTCAAACGATCATTCGCAGTCATGCAGGCTCAATGACCAGGCGTCATCTTAATGTCATAGTTTGCGCGAGCACCTTACTCTATAGAGTATGATCCAGCCTTCATCCCGACTTCATTAACTTACTCCCATACATCATCGCTAGCTCATTCCTTCATTAAGTCCTCACATCAGCGCACACACATACGTACTTCACGAAGAGAGTAGGTGATTTGCATAAGCAAATTGCGAAGGAAAACGAAGTGCCTGCATAAATTCCCACGCTATGCGGACCAACCTGCAGGACTAATCTGGATAGCGCCCTTAAACGAGCCAAGCAGGCTCCGATTGCAGAAGGCATCAGGATTTCTTTAATTTACGTCCTTTTCTTTATTAATGGAATGAAAAGGCTCTGAAGAAGTCGAGTTGACGAAACTCTCACGTAATGGCAACACGAGATCTTTGGCACACGGGCTAAGCTTAGCATTCGCTGGATTGACGGAGCTTGTGAGCATCCCCATTGGCATGGGACGGGGGCTGATACCACCGGGCTCTTTATTTTTACTTTTATTGAGCTATCGACTTCTGTGATCAATGATTCGCGTTCACAAACCACGGAAGCCAACAATAAATGCTGGATTAAAAAGTAATGTCGATTGGTTCTTCGTCTTCCCTGTTTTTGCGACAGCAACGCTTAAGCCATATTTTACTATTCTCTACAGCATATACACTAACCCCTCTTCTATCAGCTCCAACGCTCAAGAAATCGAACAGGGCAACTACGATTTCATCAACCTCTCGACGGGCAACGCGAAATCCTAGCAAAATATTCTGAATGCCTTTTCCGCTGCTGCGGAAGTCTACACGTCATCGGCCAGTTTACAGCTATCGGACATCGTGCTCTTGGACACTCTGGTCTGACTTCGAACGAGCCTAATGTACCTGCATCCCTGCAGAAAAGCTGGGAACGTCTCAGGTATCGCGAATCGGGCTGAAAAAGCGTCAGGAGCGCGCGCGGCTGCGTGTTGCTGTTTGTGCTTGACTTGTTTGTACGCGTACGCGCGACGGCGAAAGGCTAGGGCAGACGTCTACCCCGCGCTGTCCCCTTAATCCCGGAATCTCCAAGGATGAGGAGCGGCGGGGCGGCACACCAGAGGTCTCGATAATCCCGTGGGTTGGGAGGGAATTGAGGATGGGAGAGAGAGAGATAGAGAGATAGAGAGATGTGGATGTGCCTCGCGGGAAAGCCCAGCTCGCTGCCGTACCTCCGGATGGGCGAAAGGAGGAGCCGTCCGGTCCCCCTCCCGCCAACCGACCGACCCCGCTAATCCCCCATCGTCATCGACACCCACCGCAGATTGCTTCTGCGAAAGCCAAAGTGGGACGCGGTCCTTTCTTTCCTTTTTTTTTCCTTTGCACGCAACGCTACGGCCAGCGGCGCTGTACGACGACCGGGACGGACGGGCAGCGTGGCGCTGCCGGAAAGCGCGGCTGTCGACCGACACCGTCGCTCGTTAATCACGCCGGCGAGGCGCCAACGTAGCGCAGATCAAGATCGCTTCACGTCCGTACGCCGGGCGAGCCAGAGCGAGCGCGCTGGTACGCCGCGTCCCGCCGAAAAAAAAAAAAAAAGCCTCCCGTCGAGATGACCGCGCGACGCTTCCGCTGGGCCGTGGCCTCGCGGGATCCTTCTATCCGCCCCCCCCGACCTCCCCTTCTCTTGGTGTGTTTTAACCTGTACGCGTCGATGGTCAGCACGTGCCTGGTTTATAGATCGCTTAATTGGCTACTCTCCTACAGTCTTTGAACTTCAAGCTCAAAAAGAACTTGAAAACTTCGAGTTCAATTGAACTTGAAGTTTCTTTTTTCATATACGCAATTCTTTTTGGTGTGTGTGTGTGTGTGTGTGTGTGTGTGTGTGTGTGTGTGTGTGTGTGTGTGTGTGTGTGTGTGTGTGTGTGCGTGCGTGCGTGCGTGCGTGTGTGTGTGTGTGTGTACGTGTGTGTGTATGTGTGCGTGCGTGCGTGCGTGCGTGTATTTACAGTGAAGCTTAAATGAAAAAGTGGTATCCACCTGACCGGTATTTCCTGAGGCTTTCCCTACGTAGCGGGCTTCAGCAGAACTCATTTGCCACATACGCCGATGCTGTGAAGGGAAGTTCAACAACACGCTTTTCTTTTTGGGCGGTCGGGGGGGGGGGGGGGGTGACGTGGCAGCTGTCAAATGTCATACACAAAACGGTCAGCGGAACAGCCTACGTCGGAGCCCAGGAGCGGCCGTACGATCAGATTATCCGTAAGAACGCGTCACCGCATGCCTTTGTCGATGTTGCACCATCACTAACTGCCAGCACGCACCCTTAACAGGCTGTCGGAGCACGCAGTCGGGCGCCGGTGTTGCCGGAGGCGGCACGGCAAATACTGAAATGCGTCGCTATAACGAAGAGTATCGAAGGACTAAGCTCGGATATATCGAAGGAATTGCAGAGCATATTATTGTTGATATCGAATGTGTTTTTGTAGACCCTCTCCTGTTTGTACTAACCGTCCGCAGTACCACATGAATGCGTAAACCTAATATAAATAAATAAATAAATAAATAAATAAATAAACTTAGCCAGGTATTTGCAGGGCCTTGGGTAGATTTCGGGAAGCGGCAAAGTGGACCCCTAGAATTTCTGTGGGGCATGAGAAATACATCCGAGAAGGTTTTTTTTTTTGTTGGCATGCGTTAACGAGATAGTGGCAGCAGTAAACGAAATTGGCTACTACTTTTTCCGTTAAGTAAGACGAAGTTCTTTTCCAGTGATCTCCATTAACCACTGACTCCGTCCCATGTCCGAGAATTTCTCGACATAATCAGATGACTTTTTCCTGTGCAGTCCTCGACTGCATTTTTTTGTGTGTGTCGTAGAGAATTCGCTGCTGCAATAGACGGCCGCCATTCACCTTCTCCACGTTGACCGTTCTAACTGAACTTCGCTTTTCAAATATCAGCTAATATCAGGCGCACCTGCTTGCTCTAAAATCCATATCCACATTTTTGTCAGTTTTACCGCACCACTAACATGTTTTTGGGAATTATAGAGTCCCCAACACATTCATCCCATGCAAAATGAGGGCAGTAGCTAGGAACCATGAAGTTTGAAAACACTTATAAGATATTTATATTTTGTACTACAGTTGAGCCCGAAATGCCAGAACTGGCGTCGTCTTAATTATTGTGACACCGTGACATAGAGCGAAACGGGCTGACGTTCTGTAGCCATGAGCTTTGATATGACGTCGTCTTTCAAAGAAAAAAAATGTGAGCAAGAACGCTACGCCCGTATTTGGTCATTTCGTAATGTGGTAATTGCAGTGATCGCAGAAATGGAGCAAGTCTATGGATCATATATACGTCACCATGTTTTCACCTACTTAGTACTAAAAGCAGAAACGGCCCCAGAAACAGGTATTACAGTAAATTACGGAGTGTGCCCTAACACTTCCCCATGCTTTTTAAGTTGGTTACAAGGTTCGGACCTTTATCTATCGCAAAAAAAGACAAATAAAAAGTGTCATGCAAGCACGTCTATATATATATATATATATATATATATATATATATATATATATATATATATATATATATATGTACAGCACATATAAACAACACAAATAATCGAAGCATGGACTTCCACGAAATAGAAGAAAATGTAGTCTAAAACGGCTATTATTGAATTGATGCTTGGAACGCTGTTGCTCGGTCATTATCCACAGCACCGTATGTCTATCATGCAAGATAGATAGCGTGCTGGCCAGTGGCAATAGCGTTCTACTGATGAACGCCATGGTAGAAGGTTCGATCCAAAGCCGCAAAGTTCTCGTTCCCTTGGCCATGGGAACGTGAAAACGGCAATGGAGCTAAAGCTAAGTAGAGCGTTAACCATCGTGAGACGGTAAAAAGTAAGCCAGCGCCATCCAATACGGACTCTGTCACGGCTCGGTTGTTGCTTCGGGACATCAAATCCGGTCGCTCGATGAATAAATGTTTAGCCAAAAAGGATGGGCCAGTAACAGCTATTCCTGTGAAGCGTTCACCTTGACGCAGTTCGTTCGGGTAAATGAAACGTTCGCCGCTCATTGAAGAAATAATGCACGTACTTGTTGGATATACCAACTCAAATGAATCTGAGAAAGAGAGCGAGAGAGAGAGCGAGAGAGAGAGACGGAGAGAGAGAGAGAACGGAAGGAAACGCAGGGAGGTTAACCAGACTGAGTCTAGTTGGCTACCCCATATGTGGGGAGGGGGAACGGGCAAATAGATCGGAACACGTGTCTGCTGGTACGGCTTCACGACAGAATAACATGCGTCAAAAGCGGGTGAGAACCTATCTTTCACCGGTCACATGTCTTAAGCAGGTATTGTGACACGTGGGCTAGAGAAATCTACGAGGCATCCACAAACAAAACCGTAGGTTTTCTAAAACGAAATCTGTGGAACGTCACACCAGATGTAAAATCACTAGCACATTAGTCATTTGTCAGGCCGAAACTAGAATGCGCGTCAGCCATCTGGAACCCGCATCAAGCATATCTCACCGACGCATCAGAATCAGTTCGAAATCGTGCGGTTAGATTCATTCATACCTCATACTCATACGACGTCAGCATTTCATCTCTGAAATCAGAATCCGGTTTGTCAATGCTTTCATGTCGACGTCGCATTTCCAATCTTTCCCTGTACCACCAGTTCTTCTTTTCTTCGCTTAATCAATAGCCTTACATCACAGCAGCAGCACACATATCTCATTGCACCAGTGATTCACTTCAAATAGCGCGCCCACGTGCCCGGGCAACCACCTTCGCTGCCTCCTCTTTCATCCCAACCGCCACAGACTGGAAACATCTTCCACCGACATCGTTACTGCCTCCTTTCCATCTTCGTTTATAGAACTTGTAACCGACAATTTTAGTAAATGATTATTTCTGACGATGTGTTTTGCTGTTTTATAAAAACCTACCCTTTACGCAATGTCCCTGCGTGGGACTTTTAAGGCAATAAGCAGAATTGAACTGAACTGCGCATTGAAAGAGGCTTACATGTGTCAACTAACCATTGGCTCCTTGGCGGACCAAGATGTTATTTGTTCCATTGACTTAACGTTTGGTCACTCTTGTTTCGTTTTGTTCCTTAAGGATTGGTTTCTTAACGCTCTCTTTCTTTCCTTTTCTGCAGCGTATATACTGCAGTTTTAAATAAACGCGTTGCAGATAGTGAGCGTGTGTGTGCGTGTGCGTGTGCGTGTGCGTGTGTGTGTGTGTGTGTGTGTGTGTGTGTGTGCGTGCGTGCGTGCGTGCGTGCGTGCGTGCGTGCGCGCGCGCGCGCGCGCGCCGTTTTCGCCGCTGTTTTTCCGTCACGAGGATATATAAGAATTCGCTTGCTGATCACGCCTAACATATTGTCACGTGGTAGTGACGGTAAAGAACACAGTAGCAGTACTGCGAAAGACAAAACTAGCTTTTATTGGCCGCACCTGTGCCCACAAAACAGGCTACACTTAAAGCACAACGATAGCGGCGAACACAGTCGGCGATCGTCGTAAATCTGATCAACGGGTCAAGCGCGTCGGCTTTTATAGAGCAGTCTTCGAATGTTCCACACTAATCGTTTGGTCCCGCGTGCCTTCCACAAAGTTCTACACCATTCGCGTTACGCGATGAAATCAGATAACACAAGGTTCGGCGACAACAGACAGCCGGGTAGAAGCATCGATAACTTTCCAGAAATGTCGGATACATGCAGGCGCGTACGGCGCTGTGCGATAACATATGTTAGGCGGCAAAACTTGTCGCCCGATAAAGACAAGTACACGTGTCAATATTGATTGTCGTTTTACTCTGCTAGTTTTGCTTATTTTTTTGCTAACCTTCTCTTTAGCATCTTCAGTAGCGTGGGCAACGTACCAGCATGCTTTTTCGTAGCGCTGCACCACTTCCTTGCAGGAACGAGTCGTTTTGGAAGCTAGCTCAAGCTCCTGTAAAGCGTGTTCTTTCTCTTGCACCAAGGTGTTAGGAGAAGACAAACATCTCCTGCCTCAAGTTCTGACGGTGGTCATTTTACGTTGTATTAAACTCGCTCTGCTATCTCCACCATAATATAAAGGCTTGACTCATACTTATCGCGTTGTTTTAAAAAGAATAAAATGATGTTCATAGAACGGTGGATATTTATCATGCCCCACAAACTTTGCAGCACACGGAAACACAAACAAAAAAGAGCGCCGTTAAGGAAAACTGCCGCACTGTAGCCAAGTTACAGCAACATCAGTGTTGAGTTTGCCAAAACAAATTTATAAATTTACACCCGCATAGACATCATTTTGCGTCTGCGTCAGTAAGCGGTCTGGAACCGTTTGCGTAAATGTTCGCTTTGCGTAAAACCGTCTTTTATCTTCATTAATGGAAATGGCGTCGTTTAGGCTGAGAGAAAGGTCCATTCTTCGCAGATCGGCGCCTAAAGAACAAGCTAAGTCCATTCTTTCTTTTTTTTGAACTCGGGTATCTTAAATGCTCGCTGGCAGCTCAGCAACGAAGAAAATAAACAAACTAGGGAAACACCATGCGTTAGTAGATTATCGGGCTCGGTTGCTGCAAGCTTGGTAAAACCGAGAAAACGGTACCAAGGACTACATTAATGAGTTTGAGCCAGGATTTAGTTGCATATATATCTTTTGCCGTTGAACGTTCCACTTTACAGTAGAAGATATGTAAACTACCCAATAAGTCTCCTTAGCATAACGGTAAGGAATATTCAACCGGTTGATAAATAACTCGGGAAGAGTGACGTCATCGAACGTTTATGCAAAAGATAGCCAGAAGCCGCCGAATATTACATGACATAACGCTCGGCGTATCGCTCATTGAAAAAAAAAATATGGTTTACCGCGAGCCAATGATGACCGAGCATATAATAGCAAAATAGCGCATCATAAAGCCGCATTGTTTATGGGCAACGCGCTCTGAGCGTCCCAAAAGCGGAGAGAGGGGGTGGAGGGTGGCACACACACAAACATACTCACGAGGAATGCTCGTGAAGATAAGAGAGATTTACTAGTGACGCATTAAGGGAACGAAACTCACTTAGCTCCGCTATCTAGGCTGACGTGGTTCCGTATGGGCTCGAACATCTATGAGTACGCTGTCTCGTAAAAACGTCAAATACTAAAAGACTGACGTAGCGACCACGCTGGCAATGCATTCTATGCTGAAACTTGAAAACGGGTGGGACGATGGGTAATGAATGGCAAAAGGAAAATGTTTTTTTTCTTTATTTTTCTTGTAGGCGGGGAGGGGGAGATTTCTAGTGGCACGCCATTTATTGGAACTGCTGATTGAACTCAGATATTCAAGTTGGCTACGCGCGAAAGCACCAGCACCATGAAGAGCGGGGTGCACATAACCGTACAGATAAAATGCACTACCTGCTCAAGTCGTCGCAACGGGGCCGAGGAGTTTCGACGAAGTGAAATCTTAACAGGGTAGGGAACGGTCCCGACTCTAACCCGGGACCTGAGTTACGGTGTGACACGTGAGCCGTAAAGCACACCGTCGAAAACGGGGAAACGGCGGCGTGGGTGGAGGAATCGGGAAAACGCAGAATGCGCAGAAGTGAGACTTCAGTAGCAGAAAAGAAAGAGAGAGAAAGAGACAAAGTGTCTAACGAGAGATGCAAGAAAAGCCACCCACCCAGTGTACGTATAGCAAGAAGGCGGCCGTGCCGCCAAAAGGAACTGCAAGACAGGAAGAAAGGGTAGATGAGGAAAAAGGGGGAGGGGGAAAAGCAGCCGAATACCACTCCCTAAAACGGCAGGAACTGGGAGCGAGAAAGTCGCAAGAAGGAAAAGTGGGGATAAAAAAAGAAAGGAAAAAGGGAAGGGCTCAAAAGAAAAAAAAGAAAGGAGGAAACTATATCAAGACAGAAAAAGGAAGACGAAGGGAATGCCTGGGCAAGGCCCCCGTGGAAAGCAGCAGCAGCAGCAGCAGTGGTATAGTAGCAGTAGCAGCAGCAGTAGCAGCAGGAACAGAAGAAGCATAGCAGGGAGAAATGGTCGTCGGCTGCAGCTGCCACCAGTCTCGGGTCCGCGGGCGCGCGCCGGTCAGCGGCGTTCTCTCCCTTCTCCCGCGGGAATGATGAGGAGCGGGTGAGGGTGGGTGAGGAGGAACGGGACAGCTTTCCCCATCGCGGATGCGAATCCCGTCCACGGCGCGCGAGAGTCTCGGCTGCGTCCCCCCCCCGCCCACCCCCACCGCCGCCGCTGCCACGGATGGTGCGGTGGCAGCAGCCGCTCGCCTCTTGTCTCTGCGCCTATTTCTGCCGGCCATATACATCTGATTCTGACGCCGTCGTCGGAGGCCAAGCATCTCCTCCCTCCCTCTTCTGTCTCGCGTCTTGAGCAGCGGCAGCTCCAGCCGTCGCCTTTCTCCGAGCCGAGAAAGCCGGCGCGCCCTTGCTCGAGCAGCGAGCGTGATTCTGCCGCGCGTAGTCCGGTCGAGTGCGAGGGCTGTACTTGTAGAAAGAGAGAGAGAGAAAGATGCTGTGTAGCAGAGTGCTAGCGTACACGGCCTTTCGTGTGCATGCACGCGCTTCGTTTGCGTGTGTGCATACAAGTTTGTATGTGTGCGTGCTATGGCGTACGTGAACGCAAGACGCCATCTGTGTTAGAGAGTGTCGACGGAAGAGAGAGAGAGAGAGACAGACAGAGAGAGAGTGAGGCGTAACCCGTTGAGAACGGACTGTCTATCCTAGCCTGTGAAAGCATAAGTGAGAGCGCACGCATGTCTAGTAGTGCGAGCAACGTATTTCTGTGTCGTTGGTGTCGAAAATGCCTGTGCAGTCGCACACACACGCGCGTGTGCGTGTGTCATGTGCGGTGTGTCTGCACGTGTGTGTTGGGGGGCCTGCTACTTCCCGAGCGTGCCCAACAATGCGACTTCTGCTCGTGTGCGCGTGTGTGGATGTGCGTGACGGCTCTGATATGCTTTGGCGTACGCTTGTGACTACTCACCGCTTCCACAGTGCGCATCTGAATGCGTTATTTGCATGCTCGTGGGACAAATGCGTGCTCGGACGTGCACGAAGACGCTTCTCTCTGTGTCTGAGTGTCTGATCACGTGCGTGCGTGCCGGTAGACGACGACAAAGGCGCTGGAAAACGCGAGAACGCGTTCGCACCAGTCAACAGGCTCCGCGCGTGCCACTTCTCGAACCGATCCAGTCGAAGCGGTGCGGTGTGGAGGCCTCGCGCATCTGGTCGTGACACTTGGACGGGACATTTCGCGCGCCCTGATAGACAGACGCGCGGCACAAAGAAGGCGCGCGTCCGCGCGCCCTCTGGAGGCCGCCGGCTTATGAAAAGGCACGTCTATCACGAACGGTGCGACAGGAAACACTTTTGCAACAGGCTTTATATTATTTCTGAAGACCAAGTACTATGCCCACTTTTATGTGCTCAGCTTTGGCCTTCTCGACGTGGTGTCGTTGCCTCGACGTGACGTGGGAGTGACGTCAAAAAATGACCGGACGCAAGTGATGCACTCTTGATGAATGTCGGAAACGAGCTTTTACAGACTACGGCTGAAGTACTTCGCGGCTATTTTTGCTTGAATCGGGACAGTATGACTTTGATGCAATGCAGAGTCGAACTGCCTGTAACAGAGAAGTAAACTTGTCTAAATTGGCGCTGTGCCCTTCTGGTGATTCAAACATTCGATTATCGAAAGCTGCGCCAAGCTCTCTTTGCCTTAGAAATATGTTCTTCATGTTATTTTATTTAGTAACAATTTTTTGATGGTCTGTTTCCTGACGAGTTGGAATGACGTTTGTGAACGGGAGTGTTTGCGTCCAAGGAAAAGTTAGCCTTTCCTAGGTTAATGATTCCTGCAGAAATATCGTAATGTTCTAGAGGAAAAATGTGACGTCGACAAAAACAAAACGCACAAATTTTCAGAAATGTGCCTCTCACCAATGTTAATGACATAACTTGTTGACTTTATGCGGCAGATAATTACGGCTCTCCCCTGAAATTTTCCCAAATATCGACGCACCGCGTGAAGCAGAAGTTGTCCTCTGTTTTCCCCTCCCCTCCCCCTCCCTGATGCATATAACATGCCTCGGGTGGCCCAAAAGTGTACTTTGAATATTTTGTGGCCACATTTCACACCATTATCGTAGCGAATTTAGAAGTCTTAAGAACCGTATTCTGTTTACAACACTTTCAGTATTTTGAAGTTCGCGCGAAAGAGACATTCGACAATCGTCATCGGAACTACAGTAGAATTTTTCGATATATTTTTTCCCTGATGCTTGCGTAATGGCGTTGTGCTGCTAAGCCCGAAGGCGCAGGAAGAAAAAGAAGGTGATGAAGATGATATTGATAATGATTATGATATGTGGTGTTGATGATTATGATATGAAGTTAGATGTGTGGGCCACGTATGACCAAAGAGCACCAGAAGGCACAGGATGAAAGTTCGGCCGTGGCGGCCGCATTTTGATATAGGCAAAATACAATAACGCCTGTGTACTGTGCATTGTGCGCACGTTAAAGAACCCCACGTGGTCAAAATTATTCTGGATTCTTCCACTACGGCGTGCTTCATAATGATATCGTGGTATTGGCCCGTAGGACACCATATTTCAAATAATTTTTTCTTGAGTTTTGTCAATCAGGTGAGCGTTAAAATTTTTTCACTTTTTGAAAAAATGCCAGTCAAAAAGGCTTGGCGAATATTACTTGCGGAAGTGAATGTGGGTGCATGTCCACGCTGTATAAAACATGGATGGTTCCCTGTTTTTCTGATTTCGTGCCTTAGATGTGCCATATCACTTAGCAAAGGAGAAAAATGAACACCCTTAATTTCTAACACCCGAGACGAAATGAGGGAACGGGGATGTTCGAAGAAAAGTATTTCATCAGGCTGCATTTTGATAAACAAAAGGGCGCTCCTATGCCTAACTGATTACTATACTGCGCGCAGTTTAAGGTGAAGAGTAAAGAACAACATAGTTAAGAAATTTACAATATTCTAGAATTAATAAAAAAACACAATACGTGCTTATTTATCTCGATAAGGAAGTACACCATGTTTGCTAGATGGTCGGCGTAGGAGATGATGTAGAAATATAAAGAAGCGATGTCTCCTTAGACGTCGTTTTTTTTTTCTCTACCTATTGCTCCTGAGTAAAGTAAACGTTTCGTCGAGCTGTTTGTGCGGCATCTCAAGTAAGCTGGCCTCGGTGGCAATGGCGTTGACCTACATCTCGACGGGCTGAAAGCTTTCGAGATATTACCGCAATGGTTTGCATTGTTGTAAATTTTTCTTATGCGGAACAGCATGAGTGTGGAGTCTACATACATCTAGTCTTACCTTGAAGGGGTTGCCAAGGAGATTTCATCCCTTTTTCTCAACGAAAAGCAGCGCCAGTGCGTTACCACCGCGAACAAAGCCATCGTGAGCACGCATTTGAGACACAGATGACATATTTAATTGTTTCTAATCAAATACCGTTCGTTCCTACCCGGCGAACGAAAGCGGTCATAAAAGCTCGTAGGAGAGCAGCGTCGCTTTTACGAGCCAGGGTCGCGGATTTTCGCGCCTATTCCCCGAGCCCCAAAATTTCTTTCGCGTCGCTTTCGATAAGCGTCGTCCCATGATCCCCAAGAGAGGGAGAGGATGAAGATCGGTTTATTGGATCGTTGCTTATCGTTACGCGAGATCACGCTACGAGGAGAGAGGGCGAAGGAGGAGGAGGTGGTGGCAGGAACATAGGCACACGTGGCCAACGTATTCGTGCCGAAATCTCGCCTAATCAGGTCCCAGAGCGATAAAAAAAAGGAAGCACCAAGAAAATCTTCCAATTTGGCAGCGACCGACAGAAGGCCAGTAGCATGGTTGGTTGGGGGCTCGATCACTGGTGCGAAGCCATCGCGGCTGTCCTGTTTCTTTGTTCTGCCTATCCAGCAGCACGGAAATAAGCGTCATCGTATACCGAACGCTGGACCTAAGGCGTCCTTACACTGGGAGAACGCTGGCGCAGCAATGGGGGCACGCTGGCACAACATGGGGATAACACGGGTCCGGTCACCTTGGTACTTTGGAATTGTTCTAGGTGCAGCTAAGGGTGTGCGGGCGCTAAACGAGAGAGACGCGTAGAGCCGCGACGGCCGTAAATGCGGAAGAACAAAAGAACAGAAAGAATAGAACGTGTTGTCGTCATAGTAGAGCCGAGCTACCGCGTACGACGCAAGGGCAATAATCTTCATTCACGATGAGCCCTCCCCGCGGCGAACACGATCAAACTCGTCTTAATTTTGTCGCCCCTCCGTCTATATAGCCAGTTTTATCAGATCGCTTTCCCTTAAGCTATAGCACAGTAACAAAAAAAAAGATTAGAGGAAGAAACACTGCAGAGGATGAAATTAAGACGCGGGGTGCAGGGAGGAAGGCAGGGGGAGGGGTATTAGGTAAAAAGAGAAAGATAAATGGTGAGGCGTTTCATTGCAACGGCTAGGGCAGCATAGTAGCGTGGGCTACAAACGAAAAAAGAAAAAGAAACAAAAAACAATTGCACACCCTGCACGAATCGCGTCGTACTCCTGGCGCAACTCCTCTCATCACTTCCTCTCCCCCTGCCGAGTCCTACGCGTTAAGCGCGGCCATGTATTTTCCTTTGGCAGTTGTAAAAACGAGATCGGGAACGATGGCGCGCGCGCCCGCTAGGAGCCCGATTCGGAGGCGTCGTCCGCGTCCGGCGAAACAAAAAAATGATAGAAACACGAATAATAAATGTAAGCCAACCCGCCCCATTCGCACGCGCGCCAGAACAGCACGGCGGAAGCGGCTTCAAGCGCGTGGGGGACGCGAAGAAAGAAAAAAAAATCTGGAATTGCAGAACAAAAAAAACGAGCGAAGCAAAATGAACGAGCGGATCGAGGAATGGGAGAAGCTCAATTTCCTGCACATGCCACGGGCAACTTAGACGAGAAGGCAAGGTCCGAGTCCAACACCCCGGCCTCCATCGCAGATATAAATCCGCCACACCCCGCTCCCTCTTTCCACACCCCCCTTCTCTCTCGCTCGCTCTCAGAATCCAACGGCCTCGAGCACAGGCCGATTCTGCTCGTGCCCTTCCCCATTTACGAATCGCCGATACGTTCCCCCCGCTTCCCTCAGCTTGCTCACTTCACAAAGCGCCGAGCCGTTTCACTCCCCGCGACCCTCCCTCGCCACCCGCCCCCTTCGCCTCCGTCCTTAGACCTACTCAACGAAATTTACGAGCCAGAGGCGCGAACAGCGACCCTGACCGCCGTTCATCTCCAACCGGACTCCTTCTTCTGGCCTACGAGCGCGCGTTCACATAGCCTGCCATACCCTTCTCGGACGGACAGCGTGCTGCACCACTAAGCACACGACCTTCCTCCTCTCCCCTCCTGTCCCCACCCCCGATCCAATACATAGTCCTGTTTCCTCTTCGTCCACTGGGCCATGGCCAAATCACGCTGCCGACCTGTGCAAGCTCTGGCGTATGTGCGCGTGCTGCTACCTATGCATGTAGGTGTGTCTGCGCAAATGTGGTTGCGTGAGAGAGAAGTAGTGAGAGAGAGAACTACAGAGGAAAGTGAAGCTCGTTGACGCTTGAAGCGTGCTCGAAGTATTTCCGCGCATGGGCACCTGTCGAGGCGGCAGCTGAGTGTTTAACAGAGACCGTTTCCACACCACTCTCCTCCTGCAGAAGTGAGCCGCAGGCGGCTGTGCTCCGGCTGTGCCGGCTGCCCCCTAACTCTTGGGTCTTTCCTTTGGTCCTTCCTATTCTGGGCTTGGGTCAGGGCTTGGGTCCTTCCTATTCTGGAGCAGCTGGACCCCTTGTATTTAACTGTTCGCTTTGATATTAAGACCCAGTGACCAAGGATCAGCGAAGATCGAGATATTTTCCCTGGCATTAGTGTGTTGATGAAAGTGATTCAAGTTGAGAACTCCATCACATAACCTCAGATGTTTAAATAAACGGTAGAAACAAACAACGGAGCAAGTTTATTGGCTATATATATTATATATATAGCCCGTGGCTCCTTTTTCTTTCATTTCTTCAGCAACAAGGCCTACCATCAGAGCATTGGAGGAAGCACAGGCAGCGAGTTGTTCCACCTACTTGCTTTATAGAAACAATTCAACGCTGTAGCCACGACTCAAATTGACTAGCATGACCTTTTCTTCCAGGCGTTGTACATATATAGTCTATGACACTATGAGACAAGCTGACAAGAAGAGGAAAGAATCTCGAGATAAAAAAGAAAAAGTGCAGTACAGAAAATGAAAGATGAGATACGAACGTCACTGCTCTCCACGTGTAAGTAAAAAGCACGGGTTTACACGGGCAGTGAGGCGCAGGTTATTCCCTTTATTCAACAGCGAATTCCCGTCGCCTGTAATTTGCTGTTGAAGTAATACTGCGAGTCTCACTGCATGTTGATTGAGCGCGTCCTGTGCACTTGTGTCTTTCTCGGTCCATGCTTATCGCGCTACTCGTAAAGGTTTTCAGCTATGAACCAATTGGCCCAAGCAAAAGCTTTATCGCAGTTTTTATTGATTACTTACACTGTTGCGCATTTCGGGCCAATCTGCTGGCTCTGTACTACAGCAGAACACTCATAATTATCGACAACAGAATCCATCGCGCATTCCTTCCGCAAATCAACAACCCGTCACCCCGCGCTGAGAGAGCAAGAACGCTTTTGAGTAACGCTTCGGCGTTTTCACTGGAGCACAATCAGGCGGGCACGCATTTACAACCGGGGCCAATTGATGGCGTTCCCCGGCGCCAGGAAAACCGGGATAACCAGCCATGACTGTCCTTCGCGGAGCGGGCGCCGCGCGCAGCGTCGTGGCGCAGCCGCTCGCGTTCTCTTCTTCGTCAGCTTCGGCAGCAGCAGCAGCAGCAGCGTCGGGAGAAAACAAGAGGCCGTGGCCAACCCACAACGCCGCCCGCGACGGCGCACTTCGCCGCGTTGCAGCGCTGCTCTGCGGTCAAGTCACGTCTCCGGCGAGCGCGCTCCGTTGTATGGGGGGGAAGCCCGCTTTCGGGGCTCGGCGCGCTACCCCGTCAGCATACCGATCGTGCCTCCTCTCTGAGCCGGCGACCAGCGGCACGGGAGCCGGAGAAAGAAGAACGGCGAAGACGCGGCAGGGCTCGCGGCCCCCAAAGTCGAAGCCGAAGCCGCTGCCCGGGCGGCGAAAGCGTACAGCCTGCGGTCTTGGCCAACCCATCCGCTTCAACCCCCCCCCTTCCCCTTCTAACTCCTCATCCCCTCCTCCTCCTTATTTTCTTGCCAGCCTGTCGCATTCTGTCCTTTTCTTGTTTTTCTCTCCTCAGCTATCTCTTCTTAGTCATTTCTTTAACACGCAGCCACAATGGCGTCTTTCTCTTCCAAGATCACCGCCTTTCCACGACTTTCTCCTGGAGTGCTTATTTCGCTTTTTTAAGAAGAGGAGGAAGAAAGTTGAAGTAAGGAGGAAAGTCAATGCGCGCTACGTTGGCGGGCAGAGAGTGCCGAACAATCTCGATTCGTTCTAAAATGTTTACCACAGAAACGCCACCGCATGAGAATTGCCGTGTTTTGTTTTTCTATTCTTTTTGTTTCTTGTCTCTTTGATGGCATCCTTTCTTCCTCCCTTCACCGCACAGTTACTGAGAGACCGAGTGGTGGTGGTGTTGCTCTAGCCGCACAGTGTCGGCAAGTTTCCGAGCCGAAGTCCAGCCTTCCTGCCTGCTGTGAGAAACGGCTCATTTTATTTCGACAAGAGAAATGCATTCACGGGAAATCGTGCCGAGAATCCAACGCCTTCACTTCCGGTCCTATATAATAAATAGCTGTAAAACAGACGAGGCGCAATAAAACGTGGATCCTATTCCAGCACCAGTACGTTATACTGAAGCCGTAGGGAAATAACAAATGACGAGCAGCGATGTTCGCTCTCTATGTTCTGCATCGATTCATGCAAGAACGCGGACTAATCAAATAACGTTTGGTCGTGTTTTAAGAAACTTAATGGGAAAGCATGCCCCGAAAACATAAAATGGTATCTGAACTCAATAATAAAATGCTGATGTGTCATTCATGGGAATAAAAGTTATCGACTTTCTCCCATTTCGGATACGATACCTGAGATAACAATAACCATTAGGCACCACATTTTCTATCTATCTATCTATCTATCTATCTATCTATCTATCTATCTATCTATCTATCTATCTATCTGTCTATCTGTCTATCTGTCTATCTATCTATCTATCTATCTATCTATCTATCTATCTATCTATCTATCTATCTATCTATCTATCTATCTATCTATCTATCTATCTGTCTGTCTGTCTGTCTGTCTGTCTGTCTGTCTGTCTGTCTGTCTGTCTGTCTGTCTGTCTGTCTGTCTGTCTGTCTGTCTGTCTGTCTGTCTGTCTGTCTGTCTGTCTGTCTGTCTGTCTGTCTGTCTGTCTGTCTGTCTGTCTGTCTGTCTGTCTAGCTATGTATTAATGTCAGTGGAAAAGCTACATTTAAATATAGAGACCAGCGCTTCACAGTTGAAAACTGCATAGAACACTCGCCTTAGGCAGGAATACTAGTTCGGAAAGTTCACAGGAAGAAGCGTTCTTATTTGAAGAAATAGGTCCTTTATCTCGTATTTGGCTTGCTCTATGCAAACGCACGTGCGCTTCTAAGACCTCCAATGTCTAGCAGCGTCACCCACGCTTGCTGCCAAAGCCGACGTGCCACAGCCTAAAATAAGACGCTATCTTTATTCGTCAAATTTCGCACCTACTTCGCAGGGCGTTGAAAACGGCAGGACACACAATCCGAAACGTAGCATAAATGGAGCGCCACTTCAGAACATCGCCGAGCGGCACAACGTGCGATAAAGTCGGTACCGGCAAAAGCAGGTCATTCAGACACCGACAAAATAAACATGGTTTGCCCATCTAAAGCAGATGACGCTAATACCGAAACCAGCTCGCGTACCACCAGTTACAAACCCTTTGAGAACGCCGTGTCTGCTTCTATATATTGCTCTGTCAGGTTCCCAAGATATATATACGTATGTAGCATGCCCAGCGCGGACGCAGCGCTAAAGTTTTCGCCTGCCTTCGCCGCATCGACAATCGAATCATTCGCGGCGAAGGAGGCACTTTTCCTTTCATCTTAGCGCGGCTCCGGCCTTGTTATCTCATTTCTACTATCCCCCCCCCGCCCCTTTCACCGATTGGGTTCCTTCACAAGCACGTACGTGTTTTGTTTGTGTGTCGAGGCTTCCCTGTACTGCTCGCATTGATGTTGCCCTCTGGCATAGGGGCTGAAGGCTTTCGCCTGAAAGCATAGCGTGACCCCTTCAGCGACCTCTTCAGTGCCGCAGGATGCTTCGCCACGCACTGCTGGTGTTGTGCGGCTATAGCGAGGCGTGAGGTTGAACGCTTGTTGTGGGATGGGGATAGGAGGGGGGGGGGAGGCGTCGAGTCTTGAAAAGACGGAGGGCTGTTGGGAGTTTAGGACCTGCTGACGCTTCCTGTACGAGCAACCTTTCGTTCACAGCGCCCTCTACTTAGGAGTAGTGCCCGTATCGCTGAAGTAGCTTACGCGACAATAGCTTCAGTATGTTGCCAAGTGTGTCACGCTCAGCGGCTAGCAGCGCCAGTCCATGTTCACGTTTATTTCTCAAAGCCGTCGTAACGTCCCCACGGTTATGTTGGTCTGGAATATAGTAGCCTGAATTGTACATACAAAGCAAGGTGTAGAACTCTATCTACGGCTTAGGTGTCCTTTGACTTTTCGTTTGCGGCCTCGTCTCAGTTCGCGTTTTTTTTTTATTCGGCAATGTCCCAGTTAATAACATCGGCAGACCATCAAAGCGAAGCGGCCCCAACCACTTCACGATGTGATGATAACGCGCTCAGATTAGTCATTTGCTTAAAATAAACAATGGCCAATGGAAACCATTTGCGTAACGATGCTTGCCCCCGAGTGCAGAATAGAAAAAAAAGAAAACAACACCATAAACAAATCAACAAGAACATGACGCGAAGGCCGAAGAAGGTAAAAAAGACGAACGCTCAACAAGACCTCCACAAGCGTCACCAGCTGCTGCTGCTGCTCCTGTCGTCGGGACAGGAACTGTGAACGAGCGACAAAGACTCGCCGAATGAACGACGAGGCCGAACAAGTGCAAGGAGCGGTAGCGCTGAGGTGCGAGGCGTGTACGGCAAAAACAGGCTCACTGCCGGCGAAGCTTGGGGGAAGTGAGGCCGTGGAAGTTGTGTTAGGGGGGACAGCGGGATAGGTGGGTGGAGAAAGGGGGGTGGGGATGGGTGGGGGGGCTGTGAGAGGTGTACGTTGGTTTGGCTTCGGTCTTATATGCCGGTATCTCTTACGGTCCTGATTGAATCGCCGGGGTGACAATGGGAAGACACGAGCACGCGCCCGGTGCGAAAAGACGAAGGAAGAGAAAGAGACAGCACCGCGAACAACAGAGGACTGTGAACGACGCTGCACGGGCCCGGGCCGTTACCGCGCTCCTCGTAGGCAGCCATTGTCTCCCTTAGTCGTTGGCTCTGCTGATGCAGACTGACGCCTCCACCGCTGGCCTCCCTCGAAGTCCGCTTCGTTCTGCGCGTGTGTGTGTGCCTGTCGTGCGGCGAAGTGGAACCCCGGAGACGCTGCAGCAGCAGCAACAGCGATGTGCCTCGACAGAGTTCCCATCCCTCTCTGCCCTCATCACTGCCTCTTCCCCCCAATCCTCACATGTACGGTGTGGAAGAGGACAACGAGAAGAGAGGAAAAATGTAATCCGACGTGAGGTGGTGGTGGGACTGCTGTCAGCTCCGTTTACCTTCGCTGTGAGATCCCGTATTCTCCCTCCCTCTCTCTTTCTCGTTCAGCCGTAGCAGGAGAGTGTTCGCGGAGAGAAAGGAACCACTGCTTACTGTTGGCACGCTATTGTAGCTGGAATAGCGGCATTTTAACTCGCGCCGCGAATCAACACGTGGTAGGAGACGAGGTTGCTCGATAGATTCGTTTGCCCAGAGCTTGGAGATTTTTTGACGAATTCTATTTTATAAACAAGAGAAGTGAAACACCGCATTCATAAAAAGAGGCAACTCCTGAAACGAGTGAAGTGACGTTAGCAGCGCCAGAAAACAAATAATCAATAACTGTTTCCAGCAAACTATTTTCGTTATTCATGCTGTTCATTCGTATCTCGTAACTTGCAAGATAATCGGCAAGATAGAAAAAAAAATTCGGAGGCGAATCATCTGCAAATGCGAGAGAAATGAGTTAGCACTACGTCGCACCTCTTTTAGGTCCCTGATCCATGGTGTTAACCGCGTTCTACACACTGCGAAGTGTTGCTCAGGCGCTCCCACGACACACGTCATGCATTTTCGAGGAGCGAAGGGCAACTGACGGTAGTTCGCAGGAGACCACACATCGCTCACATATATAGCTACTTCCCGTTTGAGAGTCATAACGTTAAGGCAATAGAACAACAGTGGCAGCGAAGAATTAGGTACGCGTAAGCACTTCAAATACGTAAACAGAAAATAGCAATTTTATTTGGTGCATTTATCGGACAATTCGTAAAGAGCTCTCATCTAACTATGAAAGGAAACAGACCAAAAGAGCAACCGCAGAACCATTTTCTTCTCATTCAGCCGCTATATGCGTTCCTCATCGTGCCTGTTCTTGCAGGCAACTTTGTATTTTCGTGACAGATTTCGTAACATGCTTGTATAATAACTGCACACCAATGGGAAAGGGATATTGTAGCGTCTGCCCGAAACTTTGGCAACGCCATAATAATCTACGGAATTTCGCGTACAAAATCTGCATCGGGCTTAAATGACGGACGCAGAAGTTAGCGTCTCCCATACTGAGCTTCATTGCCCGGTATTCTTGAACTTGCACCAAGGCGCACGCGAACGAGCGTATCGCGGCGTCAGCCGTGCGTGGGAAGACTGCTTCCGCGGATGTTTCCGAGAGCCCACAGAGAATCGCTCGTGAAACTGCGCGTTGCCACGCCCACCGAAAAGCAGACGTTGTCGCCGAGACATCGAGATTCCAGCAGCTGACGTGGACATCTGCGGTGGTCTGCATGCATAGTACACCTTAGTGGCGCCGAGCTGTCGGCCCAATGCCCAGGGGTAAATTTGGGCGTGGCACTTCAGAGATAGAATAAACTTCATTATCCAACGGATAAGGTGATCTACCCAACCCCGACTTCGGCTTGCTGTGCGAGAACAGGTTGACAAGGACAACGAATTCCACAGACACTGGAAGGAACGCAGATATGGAGCTTGTAGGCAGCAATAACGAGTATGAATCTCACGGTTCCTACCATCAGTAAAGCAGCCCGGCTATGGAATATATTAAACCGAAGTAAATACACCTGTTCGTGACTTTTTTTGCAAGTAATGTTTGCAGATTTTCCACATATGTAGATCAAAGAAAGCACATATAAGAAGACATAGTTGTCTACAAGAAGCTGATCGACATTAAATAGACTGTGCTAATTAATTTTTAAAGGTCGAGGGAGGGAACAATTCTTTTGGAGGAAGTGCAAAGAGGTAGGCGTAAAGTAATATACCTCTAACGAGCTACTCTGCCCACAGGATGGAGAGAAATAGCAGCCAGTCCACAGCCTTGAAGCTAAGCCTTTTTTATTGCAAAATTAAAGTGCGAAACACTTGAGAAGCCTTCGTGAACTAACCTATCCCACTTTTCTTCCTCAACATGCTGATTGACGAAGCGCTCTTTTTTTCTTCATTCAGGCTATCGAGGAAATGAGCTTCGCAATTTAAACAGATGCTATCTGGTATTTTCATTTTCCAGGGATACGAAAGTGAATCGGCAAAGCTTCGTCAACAATTTCACCGATTCGATCAATCTAAGAAACTAACAACGTAAAAAAAAGCAAAACATCGCCACTGCTGCATGCTAAGTGTTGCCACCAATGAAAACAAACACAAACAGAAGCTTTCCCCAGAACCGTTTCTGCCTGCACACAACCTCTTAACTGCCTCCGCTCCAGCGATCCCTCTTTTCTTTCTTTTTTTTTCACTTCCTTATCCTCCCGCGCCGTATCTCTCCTCCTCCCTTAGCCTTCTTTCCCTACACACCTCTGCTGCCCCGGGGCGGCCTTTTGTTTAACGGGGACGTCAACCCTGGCGGCCGTAATCAGCATTAAACGGCCAGCAGGCAGCCAGAGGGACCACCTTCCCCTTTCCGCCTTCCAACCCCCCTTCCTCCCCAGTCGAGGCAGCTAGCTCTCTTCCGGCCGTTCCACTTTTACGGCCCCTCATTCGCGCCGCCATCGGCACAGCGTGCCACGTCGTCGTCCCTTCCGGGCAGCCTCCCCCCTTGCCCCCCTCCCACCCCCTTACGCTCCTCCTCAAACTGTGTGCACCTAGCTCTTCGGCAAGCACCCGGGGCCTGCCGAGCACCCCGGGCCTCCGGAAATGTTCCGCAGAGGCCCATACTGGGCGAACCGCGCGCTGGGGGTCCTAACCAGCTCGCGGGCGTTTTCCTCGCCGCGCATGCCAGTGCCGAGAGGCCTGATCGAAAGCGTTAGCTGTAGCGCGAGGGCCCGGGAAGGCAGCGGTGGCGTTGCCACACTGCTGGCTGGCTGGCTGGCTGGCTGCTGCTGCGGCAGAATCGTGAAAGTGGGCTTCCTTCCAGCAACGAGGTTCGAGAGGAAATGAGCCGGGCCGAAAAGCGAGTCTAGGTGTTTATGCTGGCGAGATATCGCCTTCGATGGAGAAACGGATGGCATATTGGCAGAACCGTACCCGTGAATCAAAGCGTACATTTTCTTTTTGTTATCCATAAGTAGTTTTTTTCCCAAACAGTCATTCTATTCTGCAGGTGCACTGCGTCTGTGATCATCGCTACCGCTGCTAAGAGGTTTTTTTCTCTGTTTTGTGCGGCATTAGATGCCGAAGAACCCACCAAAGCATAGTCAGCTGCTCGGAGCACCGAAGAAAGAATAAAGAAGGGCACGCTACTGCTGCTGCCGTTATAGCAAGAATCGTGAAAGGTGGCATTTCATTGGCGTTTCAAAAGTGCCATAATAAGGGCGCTACAGACGAACCCTAGCATTCAGTCGGGTACCCTCGGAGCCACTGAAGGAGCAGGTGGCCCGAGCAAGACTTAAAGTCGCCCCTCTCTCCTCCTATTCCTCCCACCCTGCAGTTTTCATCCCCATAAAGAATGGTACCGTTTACTTTTTACTGACCTCATTCTGGCTTGCTTATTTTTACTGCCAACTGTGCTAGCTCCCCATGCGTGTCTTTCTATTTATCTACCGTTATCAACAGTTTTCCTCTATGCGAAATGTTAACTTACTGTGCGGTGACTTCAAATAAAAATGAAGAATTCAAGCTTCCCTCGCTGTCCACAGAAAATAAAGAAAGAAATAGAAAGAAACGAGCGTGAGAAGGAGGTTCCAGGTTTGTCTCCTTCGTACAGGAAACCACTTCTTATTTCAATGTTGTGAAAAAGGACCGAGGGAGAGTGAGCTCGCACCAGCACTAGCACCTACCGTAGGCGTAAAAAGCTTCCGCCAGACGAAGTAAGGTCACGTCCCGTTAGGAACCATCAGCAACGCGCAAGAGTGCTCCATGCTTCGTAAAAACACGCGACGACCAAACTACTTCACGCGGCGGCAAGTTACAGAAGCAAGAGTGGCCGTAAATGTGGGAAGAATACACTCCGCACAGAGTTGAGAGTGTTTTTGCGTCCCCGTTATGTACTCGTGATGGGGAAAAAACACCATTCTCGTTTCACACGCCGTCTGGCGGTAACAAGGAGAACTGACGGGAAGTCGTACGCAGGCTCTTCATTGGAGTAAACAACTTTGCACCACCCCCCCAACCCCCCTCCGAGAAGAGAAAAGGGACGCCAAGCCGTGTCGTGATGGCTGCTGCTTGACGGTGTAACGTCAACAAGCGGGAAAAATGGGGAAAGCTATTTTTTCCCGAGAGCGACACATCTCGCACTCGACGACGAAGCCTTCTTTTTCCCCCCGAGGTAAGCTTGGCGTAAGCGTGATCTCACAAAAGATATACCCGAAACATAAAACGGGCTCCGAGACGAAGGTCCAAATATTATTTTCTCCCTAAACGCGCAGGGGCTTCGTGGGGATGAGTGCGGTCTGGGAACGTCCAAAAGGGGGCGAGGGAGTGCCGAGGAAGGAGCGGTTGCTTCCGGCCGCCGGCAAGTGCTTCCGCTTCCGGTTTATTCAGCGACGACTATAGTCGTTCGCGACGCGGCTTGCGGAACGCTGCCGCGGTGTGACGGCAGCTCGGCGACTGCGGGAGAGCGTGGAAGGCCCTGCTCGCGATGCCAGATCAGGGATTTAGTCCGAGGGAGCGGAGGAAAGAAGTCATCGGGATTGCCGGGACGATGGGGAGGCAGTGGGAGAGGACACGGGGGCACGCGCGCGCTCGTAAGATGAGCGACAGCGGAAGCTTGTCGTCGTTTTCTAGGGGAGAGAAAATATCCGCGGGAGGCTCTTCGCTTAATGTCACCGTCTTCTAGATGACAACGTAGGACAGACTACGGGAGGCACTTTTTGTTGAACAATATAAGAGGAGGAACGGGTTGCAAGGGGGGAAAACGGGAAAACTTGGGGAACGATGCTCCTGGAGAAACTTCTCTTCGCGGAGAGTGGCTTCTCGCATAAATCATATTTCAGTAAACGCATATCAAGACGAGAGAATCACATTTTTAAGCGTCTGAAACATTGAAAACAAAAATATTGCGAACTCCTGTGCACCTGCGTGTAAATGTGCCCATTGTGCACTCACTCATGGGATATTACGTCCAGAATGCCGAATCATTATCCACATGCATTCGACGTGAGGCAGAACCGATAAGAATATTTAGAGATAAGTTCACTCGTACAATGAGCAGCTAACAAGCTGCGGCAACGAGCTAGTCGCTATGGCCAACGGGAGCATTTTGATATCATATGCAATCTTTTTTTTTCTATTCTCATACAGCACGTCAAATATTGATTGCATTGTGGCGTTACAAGGAGCACAGTGTGACAAAATATACACGGAAAACGTCGTTCACTCAGTTTACGCCACTGCACTCGCATTTCCTTGCCTCTCTGTTTTGATGTTTTGTCACTTCAGGGGTCTTTGCTTCGTTGAAGTTATACAAGTGCGTGAGCTTTCACCGCAGCCACTCCGCCTTTGTCCGCTGTTGCTCCTCTTGCTTCTTTTTTTATTCATCGGGTTGCTCTACCGGACACCGTGAGAAAGAATTTATATGGAAACATTGAAGACTCGTTTAACGCATTGTAGCCACACGTGTAGTGTTCACGTCAAGCTAAATTAATTATGGGGTTTTACCTGCCACGACCGCAGCGTGATTTATGAAGCAAGCCGTAGTGGGAGACTCACGATTCACTCTGACCATGTGCCCCTAAATCTGAGTACTCAAGCGTTATCGCATTTCGCTCCTCCATTGAAATGGGGTCGCAAATCGAACCCACGACCTCGTGCTTCGCAGCGCAATGCCATAGCATCTAAGCTGCCGCTGCGTGTGCCGTGCGCAGGCTGTTAGTGGTCACTGAAACTTACCGACGTTGAACTCACACAATATAACTTACAAAGGTGAAAATTTACGACTGTATAAGGAAGCAGGCTTCATTGCTTGAAGGCGTGTCCAAGGGAATTATTTTACGACCGCTACTCACATCACATCATTTCACATGTCTCATTTAACGGGAACCGTCCTCGACAAGTTCAGCTGTACGATGAGGTCTGTTTACCAATGATGTGACAAATATGACAATACTTAATATTTTACGACACGTCATGCCAAGCTTTCTTAAGCTGTTTTAGACAGCCTTATATTCGTGATAAGCACTGTATTTTCTCTGTGCGCTATTCCGCTACAAGTTAAGCTCTCATAGGTTTTCTGTTTCTCGTTATTTCGGCTTGTTATGTTTAAACACAAAGTACAACCGCATATGCATGGCGTTGAACGCGTGCAACGGCCTCCTTTGCACCTTGGTAACGCTGTACCGCGCCGCGTTCGTCTCTTTTGAAACTGCACCGCACAGGGCTTCACGTAAACATCCCGTTGTCCACACGTCTTTTAATTGTTTTAATTATGGGGTTTTGTGCCAGAACCACTTTCTGATTATGAGGCACGCCGTAGTGGAGGACTCGAGAAATTTCGACCACCTGGGTTTCCTTAACGTGCAGCTAAATCTAAGTGCACGGGTGTTTTCGCATTTCGCCCCCGTCGAAATGCGGCCGCCGGGGCCGGGATTCGATCCCGCGACCTCGCGCTCAGCAACCCAACACCATAGCCACTGAGCAACCACGGCAGGCCCGCTTCACCCTTTAGCTCACGAACTTCTCCGCAGTGCTTCGCCGAGTTTAAACAGAATGAAGCTTACTTGTAGGGGACTAAAGAAGAGCGCGCGCGAATTTAACGCCGCGTCGGAGTCAACGCACCGACAACGCCCGCCGAGACAACACATTACGCGAACGAGGCCCGGCGCACACAACGCGGAGTTGGCCCTCCGCGTAACAGCGACACCGAGGTCTTTGAAAGTTGAGTTGTGGCCCTGTGTTGGGGGGGACGTCAGGTCGGGCGAAAAGAAAGAAGGGATGGGGGGGGGGCGGTCGCGCATATTGCCGGGTGTCGCAAGCGCGCATAAGCTCCTGTCCGGATGCGGAGTCAGGTCGGCCGCAGGAACGGACGCCCGGTCACTAGGGAGCGTCGCCCGCCCTCTCACTCGCTTCCCTTACCCACTTACTCTGGCTGCGGTCTTTGCGCTATAGCAGGCTGCCATGGCTTACGCAGCTATTCCAGGAACTCGGCTGTCCTCGCTTCCCGCCTCTTGCAAACCGTACAGTTCTCGGAACACGCGCTGTCGCGCACTTGTCCGCCGACTATGGAGTCAGAAGTGAACAGTGGAGGACTGAGACCACAGTGGTTCTTGGAAATTAGAGGGCAGACTCGCTTTAGGGAAAGTATTGAAGTACAGAAATGGCGAGGGGCATTTTTTGTGTGAAAGTAAGTAGCGGACGAGCAGCGTGAATTTGGGGCCACCATTTGTACTCCTTGCGTCGAACCAGAGGGATCGTCTAGCAGGATAGGACAGTGAGCGTTGCACAAAGTTCGGGATCACGTGAGCGCAGATATGGCCGGTGAATATCCATAATGTTGCCACAGCGCGTAGCAGCAGAGTGCAACTCTGAAGAAAGGACGTCTAATTGGCTTCGCAAGTTGTTTTCCGGGACTTCGTAACGCTGCAACTTGTGCCTTATAAGGTTCGCCCGTTTCTTGGCCACAGATGCTCATTCTTCCTTTTTTTTTCTTTTTACAGGAAATGTAATGAATGAAGTTCACGCAGGTGAGCGCAGCATGGCACGACGCCGAAGACGAGTTGCCAGTGAACCATCGACTCTTCCTTAAAAGTGACCAAAAAGAAAGCAGAAACTGCAGCGGTAACCGCGCTGGCCCCTATAGAGAGTCCAAACAAAGCGAGCGAACGCCGCACTCTTGGACGATTGGCAAAGACAACACCCCCCCCCCCCCCCCTCCCGCAAGTCCAACGAACCGAACCCCACCGTGGCGGTTCGCGCACTTAATGCAGCACGCCCGCCGCCGCGCCGTCTCTCGATAGCACGCCGTTCCGCGGCGACAATATGGCCACAGCGCGGTCGGTGGCTCTCTCGCTCGCCTACGTGCGCTCCAGCCAATCACACACACACAAACAGGCCCAAACTTGCGCACAAAGAGCGCGTCCGCAAAGGGCGAGGCATTCCCCGGCGTGTGTGCTTGGCTCCTCAAACGAACGCCCCGCGCCGATGTCCTCTCCTCTTCACCCGAGCGCACAAGCACACGCTCACGCACAGAACGCACAAACGCACGGGCGGGCCGCATCATCCACGGCAGCTCTTTAAGTCCCCCCGGGGACCCACGTCTTCTGCCGTGGCTGGCTTGGGGGGGGGGGAAGCAGGCCCGGCGGCCTCTCCATCAACGGCGCGCGCGTGTTTCTGGGCGCTTCCCTAATTGAAAGGACAACGCCTCGCCTCCCCCGTGCTATAGCTTCAACCCTCGGCTCCCTGTCTGGCCACGTGTGTATACACCGTATCCCGCCAGCACCGCCGGCCGCGAGGAAACAGAATTAGCAAATTGGGGAAAAGAGGAAGACGACTTGGGAGGTGGCGGGGGATGGGGAACCCCTCACCTTCCTGTCACCCTCATGTCTGCTTCTGCTGCTTACTCTGATCATTCTCCCTTACTTCGTTCGCGTTTTTCTTCCTTTTCTTTCCGGGGGAATCCCTCTCGATGTTCTCCCCACGCCGGATGCGCTTCCCCGTTCGGCTCCGTTGCTTCCCCATCATTCCCCATTGTGAGCCGCTTCTCCGCAGCATTCCGATGCTCTCCGCTGCGTTTCGAAGAAAAGGAGTGCTGATCCACGCACGTCGAAGGGTAGCTGCTACGCTCCGCGGTGCTTTTGTGGCGCGCAATTAACGGATTGCTGCGCAGAAAAGAGCTAAATGTGGCATGTGCGTCTGGGTGTGGAAAGTATAATGCGTCGTCCTGAGTCTTTCGCGCGCTTTCCGTGTTGAGCCGGTCGCGAACCCTTCTCTCTTCTATTCACGTGTACTTAAAACTATTCGCGGCGTTAACATCATACGCTTAGGAACTGTGCTTCTGTGGACTTCTGTTTTCGCGATACGCTACTCGCCTTTCGAACAGTACACAAATGCGCGCGCTCTTGAGCTCCTTGTTTCGTGCACCTCGATTTTTTTTATGTTCGTCCTGCGATGAGCAGTAGCCGGCATAGACGAAGTGCACCAATACTTTGAAATAATTACAAAATAAAAAATGCTTGTTTATTTGAATGTGTCCTTTCGTGCAACACTTTTGTTACTTCGCCATAGGCCTGATTGCGATGGTCACGCTATGTGACTTTTTTGTGACAGAAATGGTTATGACTGCAATAATGGTTGCAGTACTTCTATCTCCCCTTTCATGTTTTCTATTAGATGAATATCTATAAAGGTCCGTATTGAGAGTAACGGTCGTTCTTAAGAGTAACGGGAGCCGTGTGTTCGTTTATGGCGGAGACATTAGCTTGCTAGGTAATGGAATCGAGAGAGCAACTCGGTTGGTTCGCCGTAACGCATACGATGTATTCAATAATCACAAAGGTTTAAAAAGAAGGTAACAAAGCAATTGAGATAAAGGAATACAGTTATAGCGTTAACGAAACTGGCACTGAACCAAAACCGCATGAAGGCTGCCTCGCGAAGGCCAAGAAGCTGAAGCGGTAATAAACGGCTTGGGCGGGGTCGTGTGTGGAAAGCGCTGAAAGCGCCTCGGCATTTAGGGAAGTGAGAAGAAGGAACAGAAAGATAGGAAAAGGGAGGGAAAGGGGACGTGAGGAGGCAGGAGCCGGCAAAGGGCCTCTGCTTCAGACAGGCGCCATGCTATGCTTTCCCGGAATGAAATTCGGTTAGGAGTCAGTGTAATTGATAACGCGATTTCGCCACCCCGCTCAAAGGAAGGTTTTGCTTGGACTTTCTTTCTCCGCCCCCTCCGTCGCCGCGGGCGGGACGGGAGGGTTTTTCCCCAACCAAGGACGCCGGGAGGGCTAACGGCACAGACGTAATGGGGAAGACTCGCTGGAGGTGAGGCTGGCGGTGCGTCCCCGACGTCTGGAGCCTACGAGACGGAGGAGCGTATTCGCTGGCCTGAAATCATCGTTTCAACGCGTTGGTGCCCGTGAGAGACGGAGAAAGCGGAGCGAAAACGATGGGGAATATTTTCACGGAGGTGTTAGCAAGTTCCTTGCGAGAAATGACACCATAGCCGGGAGCACAGTTTGCGAAGGACTCTGTGGCGGGTATTTTTTGTCGGTGGTCAGTTGTGCGACGAGTTCGCGGTACAGAAGTAGTCTGGCGCTTTGAAATTATCGTACTGACACATTGTACAAGGAGAGTTTCAAGGACATCACAAGGAGAGCGGGAAGAGGAGAGAAGGAAGGGATAGTGTTGAAGATATTAGACTATTTTAGCATGGGCGTTGCCACTAACACATGCCTCCAAATGCGCATGCACAAAGTATGCTGCGCATGCGCAGTTAAAGCTGACCATTATACGTAACGGTAGAAAGGTAAGACTACGCTAACATGCTCTCTCTAGAGTATCGTGGATACCGGCTTCGAACAACACAGTTCGCTGCAGTAGTGGCGCTGCTTGTCAGCAGAGTCAGTGAGTCGACGAATTTGACCGCGTTCGAATCACCGCGTTACATTTACACGTGCAGCAAACTTGGAGTGGCGGAATCATTGGCGATAGTGACAGAGGTCGTGAATATGCTTGGAAAAAATCCAGTCTCGCTCTTACGCAGCTGGCAAGAGGCCCCCTCCGTACCAACACGATTCTCGTCGAGCTCAGTGTCTGTAACGTGTAGTTGGTATGCTGCTTGAAGTATATTCGCAGAGAGAGAAATCGATGATATGCGTTTGAGTAACGTGGCAGGTAGCGATGTGGTGACAGTATATACAAAAGTGTGCTAGTACATGGCTTCACCAACTCTTGCAGGAGCACGCGCGTATGGCCCGAAATTAGAAATGCTTATACAGTGGCTGCAGAAATGAAAATATTTAATAGGATTTCAAATTGGGCCAAGTTGGCACTGATCCATCTTTTTACACATTACACACGGAACGTTGTAGGAGGATGGAGCCCAGCCAATGTCCTGTGTTCTTTCGCTTCTCCGTGTCTAGAAGTGGCGATGTAAAAATGATCGAGATACCTGCTTCTCTAAATCAGTGAAGCTCGCATTACTGGTGTTCAACACCCACCCGAATGCCGGAGAAGCAGTTGAGCTGGCCAATTTATAAAAAGCTGACACGTATTTACTGGCGCCATGCTGTTTTTATACTTCACTCGAGAATCTCAAACCGCGCCTACAGCTACACCACCACCGTTCATTCGAGAACGCACGTTGAAAGCTGACGCGGCGATCCGGCGAATGGCGTGAAACGCGCACACCGCTTCACTGCAACACTGCGGCCTCGCCTGCTCTTAATGCTCTTGTGCACTTCGATTAAGCGCATACCAGTGACCCTGTTCTTTTTTCACATCCAATATTACCGATCAGTCATTTACGTTTCATTGAACTGGTAGCCCGTATCACATGACCAAAACAGGAAAGCTTTACTTTCATGGCGTTTGCTTTCAAGTATTACCTGTTAACTACGCCGTCTAGGTTGTCCGGTGTCCAGTTGAAAGAGGAGAAGCAGGCGTTCTGTTGATATACGCATGCGACAGCGTTGAATTTGAAAGTCATTAGGTGCTCCCTTCCGAAACTCCAATTCACTTGCCTGCGGAAGGATAACCTGACGAATGGCCTGTGGGAACGTGATGTTATTTGGTAGATCGGCTTCTTACTCTGGAATTACTGTTATCGTTTAGGCTGCCGTAATCATTTCCATTCGACCGTGTTATACTCGCCATATCCCACCTTGCCCGCTCTCGAGATAGGCCGACGCTAAGACAAACGTGCACTACTCAGAAGGAGACGACTACAGATCCACGGGGAATCAGGAAGTCAACAGAAACCACCGTACTTTTCCACACCGCGACAATCAACGGTGAAGTCCTCCCGAGTCGTATCCCGTCATCTGGTCCTGATTATTTCAGCCGCAGTCTGAACCCACCGAAGGCAATTCTCTCCTTTCGTCGTAGCAATCTGGTGGGATCACCTCAATCCAGCGAGCTCCGTTCCGAAGTTGACGTCACGTGGTTTTCGGGGAGACGGCGATGACGCACTCAACGCGCTCGGCTTACTCTGGGTTCCTTAATGGAGGGTCATCGGTGGATACACGAGTTTGTCTTGGCGTGGCTATAGGATTGGCTAAAGTGTGATGCACTTAGCGAGTGATCGATGGACGGGCTTCAGGGTTACCGGAAATAATGAAATCTACCGGTACGACTGCTGCGGCGGAAGGGGGCTCGTAGTTGAGGACAGCAGGGAATTTGGTGGTGTGACGAGATTAGGAAATTTGCAGGCATGATAGGGTGGGAGTGGCTGACACACGAGGGAGACAGGGATAGCTGAGATTGAAGATAGTTTCGAAGAGAGACATTCGTCTTGCGGGAGACGTGGCAGAAGCTTATAATCACTATGATTAAGATGGTAGCGGCGGGGTTAGTAAGGATGAAGACGACTACGACAGCCGTCTGCCCGAACTAGGAGTTGTATTTAGAAACAGACCTTGGGCTTTGCTGTGGCTGTCACGAGAGGCAGTGGTTGACAATGTTGACATTTGAAATTGAACGCGCCGCGATTTTCAGCAGGCATACCAGTCATACTAGTATGCCTGCAAGTACTAGTACTAGTCCAGCAGGCTCACGGTGAATGAGCGTTCTTGCAGCTCCTATAGAGCATGACTAGGTTATCAGTTGCGGCTATATAGGGGACGTACTGAACCTTATCCTGACGAATGTGCATGATAAATATGCCGTGCAATTATCCAGGACAAACCACTATTAAATAATCACTAACGGACTCACAAAGTGGTTGAAACCAACCTAAAATAAACAGCAAGAAGTTTGCGACTTCATCTGTTTTGCCCGTACGAGATCGAAGCCAACGCTTTGTGGCTTATTTGCCTGGCCTGGAACCTCCCTGTCAGTTGAAAAGACCACTCACTCTTACTGTTCAGACGGAACAAAAAAAGAGTTTCGCCCATAAAAGAAGACTTGGTGCCAAACATTCGGATGAATTCTAGAATAATGTGTGACCGACGCGATGCCCTGTACGATATGTTTCAAAAGAACAACAGAAAAAAAGAAAAATACGATAGCTTTCCGTTTCAGCCACCATATTATTTATTCACAGCGTTAGCGAGAGAGTTTGTCTTGGTAAACTAATCTCATTCAACATAGCTTTTTCACTGGCAGCCTCTTGCAGACGAGTGCGGTTGTCATCGTCGAAGTCTTCCGTATTTTCAAAAATGGAACGACGAAAAAAAAAGGAGAAAGAAAGAAAGAAAGAAAGAAAGAAAGAAAGAAAGAAAGAAAGAAAGAAAGAAAGAAAGAAAGAAAGAAAGAAAGAAAGAAAGAAAGAAAGAAAGAAAGAGCACAATTCCAATGACGGTTAGGGTCCAGACTCAATCAACTCTTCCTCGTCAAGTGAGTTAAACCAGAGTGCTCAACACAGCCTGAATCGGCACTGATAATCTATTCACCTCTAGGAAGACAATGACTATAGCGTCGTACTCCTTCCCAGTTTCTCTCTCTCTCTTTCTCTCTCTCGTTCAAAATTTTGTTTTTCTACTGTGTCTTCTAGTTTGCACACAGCGCACAACCGAACGGGTCATTCCGCCAAATGCCGAAGGATAGCGCGTACTTGAATTGCTCGCCCTGAATCGCGGTCAAAAGCAAAACAAATAAACAGCAATCTCGCTTATTTTTTTGTTCTTCCCCAGCAGTGGGATAATCAGCTGTGCAGCTGCATGCAAGGTCTGTACAAGACAACCGAGAAGAAAAAAAGTAAGGAGACGAACTCTGGGCCATCCTCGTCAAACGACCCCCCTCTCCCCGAAGAAAAAGAAAAAGAAAAAAAAAGAACACGAGCGATTCCATTGTTCCAATCTCCCCTCTCGTGCCTGCTTCTTCCCACCAACTACAACCACTACTTGTGTGCGGATCGAAGCAAGAAAGGCCTTGCTGCGTCTCGTGCACCACCGTATACAATTCCAAGCATGCACGTTGGGATTCAAGAGGGACCATGGGAAAGGCAGCGAAAAGAAAAAAAAGACACTGAAAAAAACCTGTGCGAATCGCATCGAAAGCAGATCGACCGAGTTTGCGAAAAAAAGGGAGGTAGGGGCGAGAGGGGAGGGGGGGTCTGCGCAGTCCGATTTGATGCCGAACGCGCACCACTGCGGTGCGAGCAGGCCGTGCAAGTAAATAAGAAGGGAATGGGGAAACAAAGCCTGCCAAAAAAAAGAGGAAGCGTCGAAACTAGGGACGAAGTCTGGAGGCGGGGGAAAAAGGGAAAACGTCGAGGGAGGAGGTGCAGGGGTGGAGGGGAAGTGCTTACTTCTTTCGAAATTCGCGAGCCCACTAAACTAAAACCCGAAGCACACTGTCTTCCTCTGCTTCTGCTCGTCCTTGTTCTGTCTTTCTGCGGAGCAGTCTAAATATAAGGAGTTGCCGCTGGAGACGATGCCGATGCTGCTGCTCCTTCTGTAACCTGCGTAAGCAAGCGAGCCCCGAGTGCGCAAAAACAACAGCGCGGAGGAGCCGAACCGAGCCGAGCCGAGCCCGAGTCGGAGCGTGATCCGAGAGCAATCGTCCTCGAAATGGGGCGCTCGCGCCGCTGGTAAACTGTATGCCCCCCCCCCCCCTCCCCCCCCTCCCCCCCCACACACACCGCCCTTCAGTCTGCTCATCCTCCTTTCCTCTCCTGGCTTGCCATCCTCGATCGCTTGCTTGCGAGTCTTCGCTGCCGCCTGCAGGTCCTCGGAGTTCCTTGCTGTTCTGTGCCTGCCGGTACGCCTGCTGCTCCCTTTTTTTTTTTTCGCTATTCTGTCTCGGTCCTGTCCGTGAGGTCGGGACACGAGGCACGACAAATATACACGCCGTTCACGCAGCCAGGTTATTCTACTTTGCCATTTGTTCTATACAACAAAAGCCCCTTCCCCCCCCCCAAGAAAAGAAAAGAAGAAAAAGAAAACTGCTCCTTCCTCTTAAATGACGGTGCTGCTACCGCTCGACTCATTTCTATTCCATCGTTGTTGTTGTTGTTTTTCCTTTATTACATGCATGCAGAGGGAGAACAAGCGCTGAGCAACAATGCCGTACTCTCGTGGGTGAAGAAACCGGTAATACCACGGCGCAAAGTTAAGCCCGCCTCTCTCTACCTCCATCCCTGAGAAATTTGCTTGACCAACCGCATTGAATTACTCAAGGAGGAAATGAGACAGAGAGAGAGGGAGAGAGAGATGTGCTCTTTAACCAAATACTGGAGAGGTTTGCCTGGTGACACGTCTTGAGCGTAGAGTGTAAAACGGGGCTGGTTGGTTGATCTTCGCAGCAAAAGCAGAGCAAGCGGAACGGCATTATGAGACAGAGAAGTATACAGGACAGGCGCTGAACTGCCAACTGACTGGCTTATTACAGACAGGAAATAATAAATGCAAATAGTCCGTCTGCGCCGGGAACAACGAGACGGGTACGGATGGGGACAACGGGAGAGAGAGAGAGAGAGAGAGAGAGGAAAGGCAGGGAGGTTAACCAGATATCAGTCTCCGGTTTGCTACCCTACACTGGGGTTGGGGGATAGGGGTTAGAAAGATTACTGACTGTGGCGGCTGAAGTGACCTTAGTGTTCTTATTCTCTGCATAAGGGAAGAGGGTTCCATACTAGGATGTGAATGCTCAAATGGATGCAATACGAAAACTGTACTGTGCCGGGCATTGGGTGGACACAAAAAAATAGAAAGAAAAGGAAAAGGAATCAATATCAGTTTGGAAGCTCGCACTGCCACTTCACCCAGCAAGTTGTGGCTATGAGTCACTGCACCAGTTTTCTGTTTTTATTTTATTTTATTTCTTTAAAGGTTTCTTTGAATAGCCTAGAAATAATTTCTCTGTCTCTCTCTCTCTCTCTTTCTCTCTCTCTTTCATATATTATATATATAATTTTTTGAGAGCCTATTGTTCTTCGCAGACGACCTGGTTTCTTATGATCTCTTACTTTCTTTTGTAGACTAATGCGGAATAAGGCGCTCAGAAGGCACCATGGATCAAGGGTGATGACTTTCTTCTGCATACGGTACGTAGAGTTTGTAGAGGCAAAAGAAAAAGTGAACAATTCCAATAAATGTGTAGGCACTTAATAGACTGAGAACATCGCGACTACAAAGCACGAAACGCGTGGTAAAAAACATCGGACGTGGGCGAGTATCCGAAATTTCGAATGCGAACCAAACACTCATTTCTGTTCGATTCGATAATCCACTATACGAAATCGTCGAACGTCGTTTTCTGTTCGAACGCTAGGAAATGATGACCACACTCACTGAACTCTGCAGTGGAAAGTACGGGTGCAAGTGGTCACCGTTTTGAATCATTCTTTTGCAGAGGAGCTGCAGTTCTTTACACATTATCTATATTTACATTGATCAGACTGTGAGCTCACGTAGATCTGCCCCGACGCTGAGTAGCGGGCAGTACTTCAGGCCGATTTGTCAACCGTTATTTTAGAATAAATCTGATTATCTCTCCATACAGACCTTCAGTCCACGTATGTGTAAACTTTAAACAGATCGTACAAATTCTGTGCACTCTCCACGCACTTAATGATGCCTGTCTATAGGTTGCCTACAACATTGTCGCAACACTGCTACACGTAGCAATATTGTCAAAACTAACTTTTTGCAATGGATCTTCTCGCTCCATCGTCAGACTGCAACCAGTGGCATCCTACAATACAGGCGTGCTGAATTTCTTCCGCCGTCACTCTTCTTTTCTTTTCTTTCCTTTTTTGGAGGGGGGAGGAGGGTGAACTAGTACAAGAAGATCTTATAGCAATAACGGGCTGGCGGCGTTTGGCCAGTGCCAAAAAACAGCGGCACTTCTTTCATAAACCACCGGTAGCACGCGAGCATCCCTCTACAAAACTACAAATACAAAATTCAAAATCTTTTCAAAAGACAAATAACTGAAGACTGTAGACACTGGCTAGAACATCTACAGAGTGTTTCTCTAAGTGGTTACAGTAAACTCCGTTTCCAGATCGGGCCGTAGCGATCGTACTGTTTAATGCCACAGCACGCGGAGCTTAGCGGGTGGGCACAGAGCAAGCGGGAACTGCGTTTCTTCTGCTCGTACAGCTCAACGGGGCACAATAAAAATAAAAACAAGAAAAAAACAGGAAATCTACAAAAAAGACAAGAAAGCTAGGATGCCGAAGGAAGTCAACAACAACAACGACAACCACAAGCGCTGCATCAGCGCCCGACGACGCAAAGAAAGAACCACGTTCTGCCCGCCGCGCGTGCAGCTACAGGAGGAGGGTGAATTCTATTTTCCGGACCGGTGCCTCCGAAGCCCACACCCTGCGAGCACGACACGCCAACGGAGGAGTACTTCGAGCGCGCGCTAGACGCGATGCGACGCGATGCGTTCTCCGCTGTACGAGGCTTCCGAAAGCTAAACGGTCCTTCTTTTTATTCTAATTCCGTTTCGGTTTCCAGTTTTTTTTCCCTCGCCTTCCCGTGTCACGTTTACACGTCGCGCGAGATGCACCTAATTTCACTTTTCTTTTTGTCTTTTTTGTAACGCGTACCGTCAGCGTCCGCGTGTTGTCACGCGCGCTGTCGCGCATAGTGTTGTCCCACGATTCGGGCGTCTGGAGACCGGTGAGACGTGCGGTCGGTGTGACGTGAAGGTGAAGACGACACGCCGAGGTTTAAGCCGCTAGTGAAAAGCTAGAGCGCGCCGCTTTGAGTTTGTTGCCGCATGAGCCGTCTTCAAGTAAGGATTTCGAATACCTGGACACGCAGCTGGCGTATTGGTTGATGGTTACACGAAGTCACGTATTTAGAAAAAAAAGTCTTAATACTTTGACAGCTGTCGGTGACCGATAGGCTAGACGTCGTGAAGTTGGGAGACGATCGAGAGGACAGCGTTCTGGGACAAAAACTATGGCTCTGTGACATATATACATACAATGTCAACCTGACAACGTGAGAACAAGTGCGATTATCAGTAGCTAAAGCAAAAGAAAAGCATCGATGACTCTTCAGTTGGTCGCCTGAAGTTCTCAAAGAATGTAGATTGTAGTCTCCAGCATTTTGCGGCGATTACGTGAAGACAAATGCTCAGAAAGACTGGACGGCAGGCTCAGAATTTCAGTAGACCTTGCGCGGAACATGCAACTTCTTGCGGAAAGTTCCAAAGCCGCAGTGAACGTAAAAGGACCTCTCATCGGTCTGGGTACTGAAGCGCACGCTAAACATTCGCTGTTCCAAAGGCCCGAAGATACGGAAACACTTTGATTTTAATTCTTATCACAGAAAACCTGGAAGGCTATATACGCGAGCGATAGACCGTTTCACATGAGCGGTGGCTTGAGAAGTTTTGACGACAAGCGCAGCATACGTTTTTCGACACGTTAACCGGCCTACGTCTACAGTCATGGGGGCAGCCGAACCCTCCGGCATTCCCTCCAGCGAAGGCAGAGCAAACGATTCGCCGCCTGGATGAATGCCCGAAATTTCCTGCGATTCATTAACCTGCTAATGTGAGACTGGAAAAAAAATTGTTCCATCCTTCATCCCGACGATCACCGCGCCAAGCAAAGGCAACTTGAAACCTCGCTGAACAGATTAGATGCACGAGACTACAACGTCTATCGAGGCAAAAGTAAAAGTTCGCGGAAGCCGCGGTTGTGTTGCACGAAGAAGCAGCAGAAGAAGAAGAAGTAGAAGAAGAAGAAGTAGATGAAGAAGAAGAAGAAGAAGAACAACAACAACAACAACAACAGCAGCAACAACAACAAGAACAAGAAGAAGAACAAGAACAAGAAGAAATTACTGCAACAAGAAGTGCGGGAGAACTGCGTTCAGTAGGCCAACACAGGCGCGACCCGGTGATGCGAAAACCGCGCGGCTGGAGGGGTTTCGGCGGCGGCGGCTGAGCCGCGCAGCATCGTCAGCAGCGCCAGCATTCCGCGACCACGCGTGTTCCCGTACACTGCATCGCGACCAGCCGCAGGGTGGGCGGCCCGCCCGCCCCTCGGGGTCGGCGTGGGCAAAACCACGTTGCCAAGGGTTCAAACCGCGTGGGAGAGCGAGAACGGCGAGGCATTCCGGCTCTTCTGTATACACGCATAGCTCGGAGCCGGAGAATCCGAGACGAATATTGCGAACGGGTTCGGCGAGACTTGCTTCCCTTCTTGGGAACGTGGATCCCCCACCTGAGACCGTCTGTACTTGGTACATTCAATTTCGTTTTCTCTTATCGATTGCATGACATTACCGGCCGGGACGTGGGTGCATTTCGACAGGGGTGAATGCTATATAGCGCTCACTCACTCGGACCTAAGTAAAGGTTAATTAAATAACTCCAGTTGGGCAAATTTAAACTAGAACGCTTCGCTTCGGTGCTTCTGGCCATGCCGCTGAAGTGCTGGCTTTAAACGTTAAACCGCAGGAATCGATCAATTACATACGAGGCAGCAACCAAGATATGCGTTATTTTAAGCGAGATGCATGCAAAACCGTTTGTCGCTTAAGTAATCATACGGTTGCTGACAGCTTCCCAGAAAGCTGACAGTGTAATTTGCGCGACAGCTTTGTCTCGCGAATGAAGACGAAAAGTGCCCGGGAAGAATACCTTTCTAACACTGTCGCATGGTGATTTAGCAATTCGGCGTGCAGCATCAAGATACCTGCTTAGTTGAGATAAATGCGTCTTTCATCAAAGCAATCTGCGAGAGATGGTTACTTCGTCCCCGTAACGAAGGTGCCGGTTTCTGCAACTTACTCTGGCAACAATGAAATTTTTACGTTCGTGAAATGACAGTAAGTATTGGGATTTGTCCCTAAAGGCAATTCATAAACGGGATTATCTCGGGTCTTACGAAAATGTGACGTGCCCTGGTAACACACACAGAAGGCAGGCAAAACGTAGCGTCACGCAGCATGCACCGACCACCGAAAAGCATGCTGAATCTGTCCTGAATCTTGCCGTAGTGAGGAATACATAACTTAGATTGGTGGGCAGGTTCGTTCATCTCTCACAAAACGTTGATAACCCAGCTGTAAATGACTAGGAGGCAGATCGAACTTAACGGACAGTGCAACACCTGTCCTGTCGCTTGTTTTCCTTCTGTGTACTTGGCACCCGCGCCGCGTCAACGTTGTGAATGCATATTTCCGGGCACGAGTTCTGTCTGCTCAGGGCCACAAAAACTGTCGTCAAACATTATATGCAGCCATAGCTGTCACCAACAACTGTGGGCTCGGCTGGTCCTCCGGGTCTATTTCTGCTTTTCTACTTTGTCAGTCCGGTGTGCCGTGATCGCGTATGGTTCGCTTCTCGTAGTCATAGCAGTTTCCTGCGCGCATTCGAGCATCGCCAGCGGGACAGACTCGCGCAATACCCTCCTCTCTTCCCCTTTCCTCCTCTCGTATCGGAGGCGCGCGAAGGCTCTTCGGGATGCAAAGGCGGTAGAGGAGAGAGCGAACAAACATTAAAGAAGGAGCCTCGCCAGAGGTACGAGCCATAGGGAAGGGTGTGCGCAATAGGGGAGAGGGCGCGTACGTATAGGGACGCTGGGGAGAGAGCGCGCGCTTTCGCCGAACGGTTTTCCCCTTGCGTGTCCGACGGCTCCTTTCGCGGCAACAACGCCGGAATTTATGATTACGCAGCGCACGTGTGGGCGACCACGCGCCACGCAGCCTCCTCCACAGCGCCCGGCGGCAACCTCTCTTCGCCGTCTCCCCATCCCTCTTCGATTCTCCTCTTCGTTATTAAAGCGAGAGCGGTGAACCTTCAACCTCCCCTCCTTTTTTTCCCCACGCAACCCCCGCAAGTCCCTGCTGCCTCTGCCACTTTGCTCGCGTACGCAAACCGGGTTCCGCTGCACAACGAAGACGACGACGCGGTGGTCGGGGTTCCCTATACCGCTGTGCGTCGCCCCACGTTTTGCCCGGTTAGGCTTACTGAGTTTGTCTCGGCTTTTTTTTTTTGGCTATTACTCTGTGCAGTGTTTGGAGTGGTAAAAGAGGAAACTGAGTGAGAGGGCGGTGAAGCGAGCGGGAAGGCTTTGCGCGTGTGCTCAAACTGTGGCTCGCGAATTCCGTGCAGCGCACCCGATGCAGTGGCGCCTGCGGTCACAGGAGCGTATGAACCACCGGCATAGGTTCAAGCGAGAATGGAAAGTAGCTGATAAGAACTCCAGTTGCACGTAATTACGCAGAGTTTGGGCGGGTAATCGCCGTGCAGTCGGTTTCTAGGCATGGTGAAGCTCAGGCGTACCACTTTTTGAGTCTTAGTTATGCCACGCATAGTGTTACAAATTCGGGCGAAACCCGGAAACGTACCAGCGCATTCGAGTCGTTTTCGACTGGTTCGAGTTTGAATTTACGCAGACAGTAGATTTTCATTCCCAAAACGTCACGTCGTTTGCTTGGCAATGATTATAGTTTATCCTACTGTAAAAATCATCGTCCCTTATTCGACACGGGTGAAGCGAAAGGCCGTACGGGGAAGCTAAATTTAGAGAGAAAAACAACATTCTACCGGTGATCAACACGTGCGCGTGTAGAACACAGGCGCATAATTACTTGAACTGATACGTTTCTTATTCATTCTGCTTTTTTTATTTTTGTCCTATTGCATCAACGGCTTTGTCTTTCTATATATTAAATATATGGACTGCCCGGCGCCTACTACATGTGCCAACTACTCCTAAATTCAATCGACTGGACACGTGACCGGTGCAAACATGATTCACCGAAATGTAGTTATTGAACCAGCGGACAAAATAAATGCCTTTACCTAGGTGACGTTCCTCGCGTGAACTTGACCTACATTTGTCAATGTTTGCGAAGTAGTTGTTCCCCTACTTCTCTACTCACAATCCTTTGTCTGTGCGTCTCTCTAGTTATGCGCAAGGTAACGAACAGGGTTCATTTGAGGGTATCCTGCCTGCCTTTCCACTTTTTCTTTCTTTCTCTCCTACCTTTCTAGAAAATGAAGTAAGAGAGATACCTATCACTTAGCTCAATTTTCAGGTAGCTTATACAAGCAGTACTTAAAGCAATAAATGCACCAAAGAAACCGTGAATCATACTCAGTGAACAACAACCTGGATGAGATGACTAGTTTAAATGTTTCGTTTGAAAAAAGAAAGAGCTTTCCTTAATTGAGCATGCATCGTTTTAGGGCGCGTTGCTCATTTTTCTGTGTCTGCTGTCTAATTGTTCGCCAAGCAAGAAAATTCGCTAGATACATCTGCCGGTCACGTTTAACTAGGTAACAGCACCACATTGAACCTGGAAATTTGGTTTTGTCGAAAACCGCAGGGGGCTGAGGGATGGTAATTTCATGAAATTGAAAAAAAAATATGTAATCCGTCTGGAAGGAGCGCAGAGGTACAGAGGAAACCCACCACCACCACCACCATCATCATCATCATCATCATCATCATCATCATCATCATCGTCGTCGTCGTCGTCATCATCATCATCAGCAGCAGCAGCGATCATAATCATCACCACCACCATCATCATCATCATCATCATCAGTCTGGTTACGCCCACTGGAGGGCAAAGGCCTCTCCCATACTTCTCCAACTAACCCCGGTCATGTGCTAATGGTGTCCATGTTGGCCCTGCAAACTTCTTAATCTCATCCGCCCACCTAACTTTCTGCCGCCCCCCGCTACGCTTCCATTCTTTTGGAATCCAGTCCGTAAACCTCAATGACCACCGGTTATCTTCCCCCCTCATTACATGCCCTGCCCATTTCTTTTTCTTTATTTCAACTAAGATGTCATAAACTCGCGTCTGTTCCCTCACTAAATCTGCTCTCTTCTTATCCCTGCCCCCCTTAACGTTACACCCATCATTCTTCTTTCCATACGTTGCGTGCTCCTCAATTTAAGTAGAACCCTTTTCGTAAGCCTCCAGGTTTCTGCCCCGTAGGTGAGTACTGGTAAGACGCAGCTATTATACACTTTCCTCTTGAGGGATAATGGCAACCTGCTGTTCATGATCCGAGAGTGCCTGCCCACGGTAAAAGCTGACTCGGGATTGCTCGACAGAGCCGTGGATACACCAAACACTTTGGTGGCGTTGAGGAGAGCCAATGTCTTCACCTAACTTCTTGTTCAGGGGACTACATCGGCAAGAAACAAGGGAATGGCAGTTGTGCAGACTTTTGGGCTCGTTGGTTTATTACAGTTATGGGACGGTGAAATTTAGGTGGCGCTAACAATAAAGAAATGAATAAAGAAAGATAGTGCGCCGTCATTGTCCTTTCTTTGTTGTCCGCGTAACTGAAGCACTATAACAGTTCAAGAGAACGGTGTTTAGGTACACGACAGTACAGCGTATTCAGCGCTAACGCACAAGCACTCCGTGTACAGGAGGATTACAGAGACACCAGCACCTGTTGTGGCTGGTGTTCTCGTTCATAGTAAATGTACACAGCATAAAAATGAACGAGGACAATATACCGTGTGTCCCAGCTTACATCAGCCAAGCTGTTCAACGAAAAAAAAAATGATTTTAAAAGAGCGGGGCAAAATACAACAACAACAAAAAAACTACCATGCCCGGTCGCCAGCGGTCTCACGACCAACACCGTACGTATTAAGATCGTATACTTTACCGTGTTTTTTCAATCTTTTTTTTTCCGTTGAGCAATTTGGCCAGCGTTGGCGCTTACTTGACTAATACCCTACAGAAGAATGGACGATAGGGATTAGACGACTGGACAGTAGCTACTTGTCACCTGATGTACGTCCTGCACTTGGAGTTAAATTTACTATGCCTTTTGATATTAGCTCAACTTGAAACTATGAAGCTAGCAGAGACTAGTCTGCATACCTTTCTTAACGTGGGCACAACACTCTGAGCTCTACTCCGAAAGGTGATGCTGGCCAACTCCTACGGGGGTGTTGAGCTCTAGTACAGCGGCACAGCGTTTTACTGTTTTCATTCACACTTCTACTTTTTTCTCTCTCCCTCTCTCGTCACGCTTGTCCAGGCTCGCGAAGGCACACGGTTGAGCTCGCGGTCGACCGGGGAGAGTCCCTGCTCTATACGCGCTGCGGGGTTGACTGCTATGGCGGCGTCTGACCGCGCACCGCCGGTCCTCCGCCCAGCTGCTGATGAAAATTCCAGCGCTCGGCATTTATCATCCCGCAGTTGTGAGCGCCGGCCAGGCGAGTCTGACGCCGCCACAACCACGGCGAGGGATGGAGAGAGGGAAGCGACGAGGATGGCGGCAAACAAAAAATAAAATGTAGGAGGAGGAGACGGGTGGTTCCCCAAAGGGGAGGAGGCTGAGACAAGGGACAATCTCGCCTGGCTGAGCGTTACGAGAATGTTTGGGGGAGAGGGAGTGCAGCAGGCAAATAGGGAAGGAAAGGCACTGTTCCCCCTTCCCAAGATGAGTTCCAGACTGGTACAATCTTGCCTGGCTAAGCATTACAAGGGTGCATGCGGGGGAGAGAGATAGGGACGGCGTCATGTTCCCAGCAAAATAGGGAACGACGAACGGGATGATTCCCGAAAAAGGAAGAGACGTGGACAGTCTTGCGTGGCCGGGGCGTTACGACGACGTGAGTGAGTGAGAGACTGGGAGATGGCTGAGAACACCACAATACAGAAAATAAATAAAGAGAGAGGTGTTTCCCGAAAAGGGAAAACTCCGAGTCAAGGGCCATCTTCAGTGGCTGAGAGCACACGAGTATGCAAGGGTGAAATTGTCGGAGAACGCATAACAAGAGACAGAGAGTTTAAAAAAAAGGAAAGAGCGAACCGAGCTTTCAGAGTAGCAGAGGACGAGAGCGCACGTGGAATGAATGAGTCCAGGGCGCCGAAAGAAAAATGGCGATAGGCTCAATCAAGCATACGAGACTTTCGCGCACGCGTGGGCCAAGCTCGCCTTCTTGCTTTTGGTCTTTCCGTCTTTCTGCTTTTTCTTATTTCCATCGCGCGTGACGTTGAACGTTCTAGTCGGGCGCTTTTATTTCCTTGTCCCGAGTCTCATTAGGCAGCCCTACAGACACTTCAAGGGAAAGTGTCAAGAGGGGTGTCTAGGGAAAAGAGGGATTGGGAGTATAAAAGGAAACGTTGCTTCGCACCAAGTCAGGATTAAGGGCCCTTTTCTTGGACCGTCTCGATTGCCTTTGTCGATTTGTAGGATTCAGTAACCACACCGGAAAGCGCGAACGTATAGTGTTCTCTTCGTTCGTAGTCGAGTTGCTGGAAGTGACTATTTGTTGGAGGATAAGAGCCAACGAGGCGTGCTTCGTATTCTTTTTTTTTCGGAGCAAAATAATCAAGCTTGACTCTGGCGTAATATATTCAGACGTTGGCTCTAATTTCCTCAAGATTGACGATGGAAATGAAGCGGATAGGTGAAACGTTTAGCATTTGTCTCACGAAAAAACGTAGCGTTTTGTAAATATCCCTGTGCTGCTGGGCAAGACGTCGCGGGTTCGACTGCCGATCGACGCGATCGCATCCCCATGGCGACAGAAGGGAAAAGAAGTTCGTATACCGTGCTTTGGCTGGAAGGTAAAGAAAAATTAATCCGCAGCCCTACCCTATGGCGTCTCTTGTAGCCCACTGGGCAGGTTCGAGACATTTAACACCACAATTTACGGTACTTCATACAAATATTGTTCCATCCAGGTAGTTAAATTACTTGGTTGTGCTTGAAGCCCCAAATATGTCATTGGCGGGTTATTACAGGTTGAAAATGCTCGCTTCCCTGAATGGTGCAAGTTGGTCGAATTTCAGTGTCCGCTGCACTTATCGAAAAACGTAATACGTCGGGCTACGTCTAGCTGGAGCTACAGGCGAACTTTGTGTACACAACGTTTTGCGTATGATGACATACAAACATCACGCAACAAACTTGCGAACAGCCCAATAAACTAATAATACAACAAAGAAACAGGTTCCTGAAGGCATTCGCTTAAAGACAATATGGGCCCACTGCACACCCCAATTTCGGACGTTGACGAAATTACGTTAGGGGACACGAGCATCGCGGAAGCCTTGGTTACTACATCGTCCGAGTATTGTGGCGCGATGCAGCGTGGACGCCTTAATGTGATTTTCGTCCTTTTTCTTGTGTTCACGTGATTAGACGTGAACGAAACAGTCCTTGAGCAACATGACCCGCACAAGTGCAAACACTAAGTATTATTTACTTTCGCATGCAAAAACAGCTATGGTCGCGAATCTCAGAGGCACATATGACATACCGCACGGTTTACGGACCAACGCAAGCATAAAGTTTAATATGGCAAGTCAAAACATGAATGATCGTTGGGGACAAACTATCTCGGATATGTGTGCGCATGGAAGCTTTAAAACTGATACCACTCTATATCATTTCCTCTATTTGTTATTCGAACTGCTTGCACCCTTTGGTGCACATCAGTCAGTTAACAGAACAGGAGTAGGTGGCGTCGTCCGCAGCTACCAACACCTCTTCGAACTCCAGGCTGATAAAAAAAAGAATGGATATATGATCAGGTAGATCGCGTTCGTTTTGAGCTGGGAAAAAGAAACTCAGTGGACGAGGTCAGTACGGCTATACGAAATAAACTAGCACAAAACCAAGCGCCGAATCGCTATACCTGCATTCTGGTCACGATACCAGAAAACAGGCGCGCGCTGGCATTGGTGCAGAGAGCACAAAGCTCACATCGTTTAGTTTTTGAGAACCAGATGCGCCGTCGGCGGTCCCGAAAATGAAAAGCTCCTTTTGGGACACAATGGCTTCGTCCGCGTCGTCTCTTTCTCTCTCGCGTGAAACGACATGGGATGGGGGGGGGGGGTATTCATAACGCGTCACCCCAGTACGGGCTAGATCTCGACAAGAACGAATGAATAAATTAAGGCACGCGCTCGCCGTAACACGCATCGCACACACGGAACGCACACAAACGCATTTGTGGCACAAAAGGGATCCTCCCAACTGAAGTAGACGACAACGGGCGCACGGAAACTGAAACGTGAAACGGATATGGAATAAAAGACTTTGAGTGTGCGTCCGTGCAGAGAGCGTGAGGGTGCAAAAAAGAAAAGGGTATTACGTCGTCGCCAAGCGATGCAAATTGCCGCGCGGAACGAAGAGAGAGGGGGGCTCGACAAACTCCCCCTCCCCCCTCGCCCGTCTCTTCCCGCATGCCCGGGATAAGGAAAAGACAAGAAGAGGGAGCGGTCCCTTCGAGCAACTCATTCTTTATTAGCTCCGAATCGGTGCACATGGGCATTGCGCGTCGCCGCACTGTATATGCATACTTGGCTTTACCACGTCGACGGCATGAAAGACGACGAGTGGGGGAGGGACTCGTGTATCCTTTCCGACGACGAACGAGCGACGTACCGTGGAACAATGGCAACGATGGCTTCGGCACGCAGTAATACCGGTTAAGAACGAGTGGATGGCGGGGCCCGATGGCTGCCGGAGCATGCACTCCGAAAAGGAATGGCTCCAAATCGCCGGTGACTCTAAATGGAGCGCGCCGGTTTCGACCTTTCAGGTGAGTGCGCGCGGTGTGGTCCTTGGGATTTATTTGCCTTTTTCTTTTCTTTTCTTTTTTACAGTGCACGTGTAAGACGGGATTTGAAGTACCTTACGTGCGGCGACGAAAAATACTTAGCCTGCGAGTATGTTGACGTTTTCTCGAGAAAACGCGGCACCGAAATGGCGGGTGTGTAAAAAAGGGTTGCCGCATGCTCGTCGAGCCTGGCTAACTTGTATTGGTAAACGACACGTCATAGATTTGAAACGCGGACAGCGGCCCTAATTTGCACTGCGGTCCTTTCGACTAGTTAGTAGTTTTTTAAGAAGTGTTTGGTTGAGGCGCCATTTAGCCGTCACTTTTCATAGATATACATAGGATATAAAAACATAGCTAAGTTATATCGCAGAGTGGATTGGTGATATGTTTGCTCAGTTACTCTTGTAATGCTCCTATATGGAGGTAGGGCATTTATTCTCGGAACCTGCAGGGAAGCAGCTTGAATAACACCTAGAAACGGATTCAAGACGAGCGCTCAACAACGCCTGATCTGACAACACATATGAATTCTGGAGTGACAACGCTACTATGACAACAGAATGAGATATTTGACTTCAGTGTCCCAACTGAAGGCCCCGATAGAGGCTGCTCACTGATAGCGTATGCATGCAATCAAGTGATTTATTTTCATTTGCTAGCCTTTCCATCCTTTCCTTTAGTCAAGATCCGAGCGGAAACGATACATTTGCATGGCACAGATCAATGCAAATAACAGCACACAATTACACAATACATATTACACCATGTAAAAAAGCGTTTGGTGTGTTTCCTGCCACCGTGCTATCTATTTGAACCATCTTTCCTGTACCCCATAGTAGAGGGGGGGGGGGGGGAGGGCGTAGCCAACCAGATGCATTGCTGGTTAACTTCCCTGCCTTCTCTCTTTATTTCCTACTAATCCTCGTCATCTACATGATACGATCAAAGGTAGGCATTACTTCTACCACAGTACGCTGCGTGTATACCTGAGGATCAGGGGGCAAGCTCCGCTGTGTTCTGCAGTTCACCCTATTACCAGCACAGCAAAAATAATCTCCCAAAAAGTCACCTCCTTCGTGCGAATAGTTCCCCAGTATCCCCAACATAAGCTATGCAATCATATGGATTTTCCATCCGATTTACTCTACAGACCCAGATTCGTAGTAATTAAAACCAGTTTAATAAATTGTTTGATCCCACGTCTTAGCACTACGCATTACTTCGCAGGACTTGGGATCGTTCCCCACCTGCGGCAAATTGTTTTTTATCCGCTTTCATTGCCATTAACTTATCATTTCTTTAATTCAATTAGCAATTAGCAATTTCTCCTATGTTTTCCTTCGTGTCTTTGTTTGTGGGCTTCTCGTGGTATGACACTCGACCAATGTAGCACAAGACTCTCGAAACGAAAATAGAGCAGACATAGACTTTGAGTAGCACGCATTTATTAACTTTACAACTGATATATTTTATTGAAGTAGTGAGTAAGCGCCCAGAAAAATAAAACTACCGATGGACAAGCTTGAAGTACGGCTGCTGACAGCGGGGGACAAGAGCACACTTGTGACCTTCGTCATTGAGCACGTGTCACGAAGAGGGCGCTTTGCGTCGTTCTCGCGTGTTAGTGGACTGGGGTGCTAGTTGCATGCAGCAGTACGGAAGCTAACAAGCGCGTACTGCGGTGGTGAACCTTGCGCTCAATAATGCAGTGCCTAGATCCGAGGGTAGCTCAGCTGAACATTAGCGACAGTGCAAAGTGGCCAGTCTTCATGGAACTTTTATTTTTTATTTTTTAGGAGGAGATTCGTCCTGTAGCATCGTCTGATGCTGCTCCAGGCAGGAGACGACGCCGTACGCAGCGGAAGGAAACAGTACCTAACGCAACACGGACGCTCTATTGCGCCAGCTGTACCTTCCCGATAAGCGGTTAGTTCGATCAAGGCAAACGTTGCATGCGGAGGAAATTGGACATAGGCCTGTGACGAAAGATCTGCTTAATAGGAGGTCATTTGGCACTTAGAAGTTGTGCAATGGTGGCGTGAACACACAGCACAAGCCGTAAAAGACGCGGAACAATCAAGCGCTCGTTCCATCTCTCATACACTCTTTTTTTTCACCGAGTTTGGAGAGTTGATGTACATCCTGAGGTGGTCCAGCCGCGCGCGTCAGAAAAACATAGTGCCGTGTTTCGAGAGTGGTCATACTGAAAATTCCTACAATAATCACGTGGACAAACGAAATTGCGCGGACAATACGGTGTCACCATTGGTCAAGGATTGTATCACGAGGTTAGAGAGTCGTCTGCGCGCTCTCCTTGAGAGCAGACGACCACGTGAGCGGCGCGCACTGGTACAGTGTTCGTCGCAGTCGTACGTCGACGTGGACATTCCTCAAGGATACAAATACGTCGACGACTCTAATATAGGGACACGCGTCATTTAGATACATGTACTTGCTCTGTTATAGATTTAGATTACATCGCGGGGTTTTACGTGACAACATCGCGATCTGATTACGAGACACGCCGTAGTGAGGGACCCCGGAAATTTGGACCACCTGGGGTTCCTTAACATGCACCTCAATCTAAGTACACGGGTGTTTTCGCATTTCACCCCCATCGAAATGCGGCCGCCGCGGCCGGGATTCGATCCCGCGACGTCGTGCTTAGCAGCCCGACTGCATAGCCACCAAGCAACCATGACGGGCGCTCGTTTAGAGAGCAGACGGGCAATGTGTGCTGCGAGAAGTGATACAATGCTCGGTGCCAGTTGTACGTCTGCTCCTTCACTCGGTCGACGCCCACCTCTAGCATCCCCTAAGCTGCACAGTTTTATGGACGCAATGCTTATAGTGTAGTCGTGACAAGCGAAGGCACGTCTCACACTTTCTTCTTCAGGACAATGCGGCGTTCGTCTGTGAGAGGCCCCGGACCTCCGCGTATCTTCCTGCTGGAGCAACTCTCTCTCGGTTCGCTGGGCGTCGTCTGCAAAACTGCGGTGCGGCCAGAACTGTACTCGCTTTTTTTCGAGGGCCTCTCAGAGGAGCGCGGGCAACTCCGTCACGTTGCGCCTCTCAACACGTTCCCTGCGGCGTTGCCCACGGCTAATTACCCTTTCTCGAGAAAGGCGCATAATGAATCAAAACTTGGTGAAACGGTTGGCGCGTCGCGATGTATGTGCCCCTCACCTCATCGCACTTGCGCGTTCTCCACTTCTCTCTGTCGCTCTCTCTTATCTCCCGTCGCGTGTCGGTAGGTGGCGCGCAAGAAACTGCCTCTTCTTGCCCTCGGATTCTCTGTCGGGAGTTGTACTTCTGTCACACCCTCTCCAGCACCCTCTCGAAGCGTCCGAGCTAATTAGCTCTCGTCGACCATGGCGTCGACACGGAACGAGAGAGCCACTCCTTTTTCACCCGTCTGCGACGCGGTTGCTTATCCAACCGGCCCGCAGTCTTTTGTTTCTATCTCGGTCTTCTACGTGATTCTCACTGTACTTACAACTTCCCTGCTTTCTTTCTTTCTTTCTTTCTTTCTTTCTTTCTTTCTTTCTTTCTTTCTTTCTTTCTTTCTTTCTTTCTTTCTTTCTTTCTTTCTTTCTTTCTTTCTTTCTTTCTTTCTTTCGTTTTCATTCGTTGTCTTGCGGGACGTAGAAGTGAATGTCCACCCGAAAACGGCTGAGGCAAGCGTTCTCGCGCCGAGTCCGACCGACGACCTCAGTTCAGGTTTGTTTCTTCGGCCCACTGCTTCTCCCTAATTCGAGTTCCTTGCTGCCGACACTTCCGGAGTATAGAAACGCGAACGTGGCACGGTTGGTTGGTTAACGTGGGACAAGCAATGCCGACCTCTTCTGGCACTTCGCCTGGCGGAGCAAAGTGCTTTGTGATACATTTAGCACGATGGTCGATAAAAGAAGAAGAAATAGAAAGATGCATCGATAGATAACTGTTTGATCGAAGATGTTGGGTGAAAACGGAGAAATCCCAGTATTAAGCGGATCAACTGATCACTCTATACTCGAGCCTCCACTACCGTGTCCCTTACGGACCAACTGCGCAGTTTAGGGACCTTAAGTGCCTAAAACATTTGAACTTTACTCCCCCTTATGACAGCAACAAACCAAACAAATCGCTTATATAATGTAAGATTGAGCTTACATTTTTGGCACGTGACCGTTTCCTTTCCAAAGAAAAAAAACAAGAAAAGGAAATAAAGTATTTGTTGCGCAAGTTAAATAAGGTATTTACAGATAAATAAAAGGAGAAAAAGAATGTGGTTCTAGTAGTCATGTCCTCTTTTCATCTTAGATGCCTTTTCGAATCAGGTCAGCTTTCCGGAATTTTCTTCTTTGGTAGGGCTACCTTTTCATTTGCAACGACCCCATTCCTTCCTTGAGTGTGGTGTCCCGCGAACACCACAACGCCTATAGGCGCACCCTGCATAACGTGCATGCCAATGTTGAAGAATTCGCTCAAAGAACTACGTCTTCTCCAAGTTTACTGGACCAATGCGGGAACCAGGCTTCTGGGTTTGTGTCCCGAGCTAACGCACACACAGAAAAGTGCAATCAAGGCGTTTCCATACATCGATAAACCGTTACGTTGCCGCGCGAAAAGTTTCGGTCACCATCGACCGCAGACTCAATCGTAATCGCGAACTACAACGCGGTACAGGCATCCGACGAGATTCGGGCATTTCGATTAAGAAAGAAGGCGTAAGGAATTCTCGCACGCCGCCACTAGGAATACCAGTCCAGTCTGCAGTTACGTTTTCTGGAGCACGCGCGCCTCGGCAAGTTTTGTTTCTCTTTGCTTGCCGTGGAATGCTCTCCACCCGAAACTATTCTTCTTTTCCTGCAAAACCGTGACCAAGTGGCTAGCCCAGAAACTAAACTCGTGGCAAGATGCAGAAAGGCCCAGAGATGCCATCAACGTAAAATGCTCTCTCGTGTGAAAGCTGGCCGAATCCAATTAAAGGAGGGGGAGGAGGAGAAGGAGGAGGAGGGGGTTCGAGAGTTGTTACACACAGGGTCGGCCACCATCGACATCCTGGCAACAAAGCAAGATCTTCTCCTCTCTATCATTCCCCTCCCCCCTCCATTTGCGCGGGCATCCTCAAAGGAAAAGCTCTGTTGGGTACAGTCTACTGTGTAAGCATATTACGGCTGCGGCGCGGGCCTTCGGCATTCCAGGACAGGACTAGAGACGTCCCCAAACGAACGGTCCGCACAGTCGTGCACACGTATACGGAACTGAGGCGACTAGAGGCAGTTATAGACGAACGTCGCGAAGTCTCCTTCGCGTAGCCGGCACCGGCCATGCTCGCGTTGAAGCGAAGCGGAAGGCATTCCGGGCGGAAAACGAACCCCGACGTGCTTACCGGCACGCCCGGCATTCAAACGGTTGGCCTTCATTCGTTTTCCCTTTTTTTTTTTTTGCCGGAGGAAACGGCTATCGAGCCGTGCCGAGACCGATATTGTGCGCCCATGCGACTTCTCTTGGCTTTCCGCGGCGACAAGCTGGCTCCCTAACGTCCCGAAAGTTAGATAGAACGTAGAAGTTCAAGAGAAGTTTTATCTATGCTTCAAGGCCGTGTTGTGAGGTAGAGAAAATATCCAAGGACCCAAGGAAGGCCAGAGACGAACCAAAGCACATACAACCATGTATAAGAGATGATTAATGATTAGCGAAGGTAAATAATAGTTGATTAGCGATTGTATTAGGGTGTAATAATATGGATTAGGGAGGATTAGGGGAGGATTAAGGTTGATTAAGGTGGATTAGGATTGATTAAGGTTGATGAAGGCGGTTTAAGGATTAAGGTGAAATACAATAGGTTTTATAAGGCTTTCACCTTCGCGTCTCTTAGGCGATAGCTAAACAGACCTAGAATTGTCTTCTTTCAATAATGTCTATACAACATCTACAGTCGAGATGCTGTGGACGCATAGCACTACACTTTCTGCCGCCTAATGTCTGTAACGCTCGGCAAACCGTCAGCAAGACTACGGTTCACCAATATACGAAAGGAAACAGTGCCAACGAGAGTTTCCTTAAACAAAACAAATTTTCTCTATAAAGATTTGTCTATGCATCGATTTCTAACTTCGTCTGCAGACAACCCGCTATTAACATGACACAGACGAAGTGACAAGTCTAAACAATGTCAAGGAGGTTGGCAAGAAGACTGCAGACAATCCTTCTAAGGTGTAAATATGTTCTATGAGGGCTGCGTTTTTACACTGACCAATACAAAAATTTAGTGTCACCCCGATTAAATATAGTTCATCTACTGAAAATCAATTCTAGGTATCACGGTAGAAATGTATTACAGGATGCAGGAAACCAATCAGAACGCAAGAAATAGTTACCTCTCCCAAGGAATAATGTCCGGTTGTAGAGCGCTCACTGGCTCCTGCCCAAATTTCTGGGACAGGATACACGCTAGAAAGTTCGAAAGGAGCTCCATCAATGGCCATGTACGATTCGGGGATCGGGGGGGGGGGAGGTGGAGGAGGGCGGATTTGCTCAGCTGTGTATTGAAGGCGACATCAAAAAGAAACAAACACACACACAAACACAATGGAGATCACAGCTTTCTTTAAAAGTAATTTCTGGCAATGGGTAGCAAGTGCCTGGGTACGTTGGTGAAAAATTCTGAACTAAAGAACGCAAATAACAGTCGTAATTTAAGAGAGAGCAAAACGGCAGTACAGAGGGCAGAGAAAACTGTGGTAGCCAATGTTCTAGTTGCGATTAACTCGATGAAGTGCAGTTGGACACGTCATGTAGCGCGCAAAGCAGTTAGCCTGTGGTATGGTGGAGCGACCATACTCGTACCAACGGAAGGGAAATATAGTCCAATGTGAGAAAGGGATAGACTGCGATAAGATTAAATAAAGATGTCGGCATGGTCGATCGACGTTAAACAAGTAAAAACAGGATTTCGCTGGGAGGGGCTGAGAGGGGGGGGGGTAGGGAGGGTACTTCGTCCTACATTGGACGTAAATAGACTGATGGTGATAGTAATGGCCGCGATGATGGACATAAATACGCAGTGAGCATCAAAACTTTTTAAGATTTCAGTGCTCAAAAACGTTGTGATGGCGACTGCACAGATGGATGGATGGAAAAACTTTACTGAGAGTCCTTAGATAGCCAGTCAAAACTCGTGGAAAGAATCGACATTTTTTGCCATCAATATATTCGGCGATGGGGCCAACTCTGCCGGACCAGCCGCAACAGTGACTGCAAAAGAACACACACATGCACACACACACGCACAGACGCACACACACACAAGTAAAACAGGCTGGTAACGGGGTGAGCGGGGTCAATTGGCAGATGTTAGCAAGACTTGTTTTGCTAACCTGCATTTGCTTACCGTAATAGTTATCACGAATAAGAGTTGACTACTCCACAGAAAGTCAATCAGAACTCATCGAAATCGTGATGAACTTTTCTTTCTTTTGTGGCAAAGAATAAAGCGTACTACGGCAATGGTTAGTCAGCGGCTCACGCCGTGCAGAACTCGAACAGAAAGAGAGAGAGAGAAATAGACAGCGATGAAGGTACCGCGTGATTCAGGTCACGTGCGTCTTTATTGGGGCTTTTCATTACGGCCACCGAGGTGCGCGCGCCCCGTAGACAGGACAGGACAGCCGCACCGGATGTCGCTCCTAGCGCCCCCTGCCGGTGGTGTCTCCACCTTTTCTCCGCCTCCCCAGGGGCTCGTCTTTCTTCTACTTCACGCCGTTTGCAATGCCACGTCTGCTCCATCTACCTGCCTATTTTCTTCTTTCATCGTTACTTTTTTTTCCCCCTCTTTTAGTCACTGTTGATGCTTTCTCGGCTCGGAGCAATCACACAAGAATGAAGTATGGAGTAACAGCCCATTGCGAACTTTATTTTTCTTTTCGCAATCCACGAAACACGTAGTGTTAGCTTTCATCTACCATTGCCGTTCTTCTTCTCTCTTCTTGTTTTTTACGTTGTGTTACTTTCTTTCTTTCACCTTTACGAGGTTCCACTTTCTTCTTTCAACACTGTCGCAACTCTCGACGGCCGGGTAGCGACGCTAGCGCTCCCAGTGGCAACTGCCTTCAAGCTCGTCGTCTCTATACGACCTCTACGTGCCGAGGATTTCAAAAGCCTCAGGCCGTCCGCTGTAGCTACCGTCCGTCGTTGTGGGTTGGTGACGGGCAAGCAACGTCGACGAGGAAAGAAAGAAAGATCGGCTCGCACTTGCGAGCTGCCGACGTGGAAAACGTAAATCACGGGGCTCCAGCGGCTGGCCCCTTAGAGTTTCCCGCAGTCATCGCTAGGGGAGACTATGGCGCTGCGATCTTTCGGCTATGCAATGGATAGCCAGTGTATTTGTCTAAGTATTCGTGCTTGTGGCTTCAGACGTTTATGTGGCGTTAGCTATTGCGCTTCGTAGTTATTTTTGTTTCAATTGTCAAGCAACCGTGGTTCCTTCTTTTTAGGCACATCAAGGCGATAATAAATGATTACATAAGCGAATGTACGCTGCACATTGCTACATTTACAACGTCATATTTTGACGAAAATGATCGAATTGCAAAGTCGTCCGACCATTTGAAGCCTGCTGGACCTTTGCATTTAGTCGGACGTACGAAATATGTCATGATTATTATCACGATGTTTGTTGTATCTCCATGCTACATCCACATGCAATCCGTGAACCACAAATCCGTATGGGCACGTCACCAGACACGCGAAGTGGCAATCCGCTGCCAACCTCAATGCCGAATGATACCACGATGCAGCATATCTGTTTCTAATCACTGCACCTCGTTTCAAAGCCCCGTAGCAACCGCCACTACGCCTGGCACCCTGGCTGCAGCTTCGTTTCAAGAACCATCCGCGCCCCATGCCCGGTCGTCTGCTACGGATGGGGCGCTATCGTTTTAATGTATTCAAAGCTACATACCTCTTGAATCACCTCCGCACATCCATTCTGGGGGATAACTGGTCAAGAATAGGCACATACTAACATCACATACGTTGTGGCGGAGTTCAGTGTTCGAGCACACGCCCAGAGACACATACCCTGTGACCCTGAACGTCTTCGAGGCAAACAGTGTAAGCAAACGCCATTTGTCTATTCAGCCGCATGCACCCAGTGCCCTATGTCGCCTGCTCGGGAAGACAGCAGACGGCACACACCTAGTGATCCAAGCTAGTAAGCAACTTGAGTGACTAGGTATGCGAGAGAGATTAGATACATATTGCAAAGTTGGTGAAGCTCACCCCCCCCCCCCCCAAAAAAAAATACGCTCATCGTAATGAAATACAAGGGGTATTTAAACATTCTCGCCCTTACAATAAATGTTCAGTTAATAAATCAATAAATCTTGCATGCCCAAAAGGCCTGGCATTCCACATATCACTGCGACGTATCAGTTACCAAGCCAAAATAAAGCTCTACGATCCACCCAATAATCAGACAGTTACTCTCGGAACTATACTTCACGGCGCAGTATTGCCTACGTACACCTCGTATCTTCGGCAGTGTTGCAAGTTACTAGTGAGATAAGAGTATGCTTCATATATTTCGGCTGCAACTCGTGGACGTAGGTTTGGGTTGAAACACGAATCATTTACCCCTCTTCCTTGCTTCCAAGGTGGGGCGTATTACGTAGCTGGTCGTAGGCGTAACTAGGCCCACACTGCGGCCACTCGCCGCAGAAAAATGTAACTCCGCTAGTTCGGTGGTAAAACAGGTTCCGATCAGCGGCACCTCCCTATCACAACAACATGGTCATCACATTAGAATCCATCCAAAACAGGGCAGCACGATTCCTCTCATTCCTCTCAAGGAACTACAGCTACCATTCAAGCGTCACTCAGATTAATACTGATCTTTCTCTGCAATCTTTAGGCACACGCCATGACATCGCTCTACTAACATTATTTCACGAGTATCTACACTCCAATAGATCATGCTCATTTCATCTCGATGTCCCCATCCCGCAGCTCCAACAGACTGCACAATCATTTGACTTTTACACGGATAGCGCGGATAGCGCGTAATATAGCGCTTTCATGTGATTGTCTAGTAAGCGCAACCAATGTTCCCAATGACACTTTAGTGTTCAATTCATCAGCACTTCCACGAGCCGTCAGATTATGGAATAACCTGACGGACAATATCGCTTCTCTGTCTAATACTGATGCATTCCATCAACCCCTGATTACACATTTCCCTGAAGCCGTCGCTTAGCACGTCTAGGTTCATATTTTGATTTTTTTACGGATTTTTTAAGCATTTAACTTTCCTCTCTCTAAATATATTTTTTGTTGTTGCCCTACATTGCGCTATATTACGCCTGATGGTTTGCGCACTGATCTATGCGCCGTGTGCTTTTTTTTATTTTACAATGTGATTTAACCTGTTAACCTCATCTTTTGTTATTTTCGCGTTGCTTGGTCTTCTCTTCTGTACTGTGATTATATGCTCAAATTTTATTTATCATGTATTGTACTTTGTTTTCTCTTTTTTTGTTCCTGTCGTGTGTTCACTGTTTGGATTTTTACACCCCCCCCCTTACATAATGAACAACAGGCCAGTAAGGTATTTCAAATAAATAGTAATTGCGTCACATTTTGCGACATATCGGCGTGAGACTTAATGTTACATATGTTGACATGTCGCATGTCTGTCTCTTTGATCAAAAAGTGATGAACTATTCTTTTTTTACTTTTCCTTTCGAGAATGCGAGCAGTGAGGGAAACTGTACAATGGTTCTCAGCTGAACTAGATGGCTCATACTTATTACACATGTTGGAGAGTTCTGTTAGCCACCCTATATACTTAATACAATACAATACACTTACTTATATACTTAATACAATACACACTTAATACAAACAGTTATATAAAGAAACACTTGCAGCGTTTTAGCGTATCTGACAACGTATCGCCGTTTGCAGAATACCGTGTTACTGGTGAGGTGCGTGGCTGCAAAAGCGCTGGTAGCGCCATCTGATGACGTAGAGTTTTAACTGAGGGCGCGCAATGGTAACACTGCGGCCGCTGCAGTGACTTACATATGTACCACTTAACTGCCGGTATAAAGCGTTGGTAGTGACATAATCGTTAACTTGCAATGCTTTTATAATTTTCCTTCGTACGTGAACGCTGACGCGACACAAATACTTAAAAGAAAACGTGTTGTGGTGGGAGAAAACGCCACAAAATTTCGCTTCCAGCTTCCGGAGCCGTCCGGTCGGCTCCGGTGACCGGGCGATCCGCAAACGATATAGAAGTTTACGAGTAAACTAAAGCTCCCCGTATGGCAGTTCGGTTTGCCGCTGTATTCAAAGTTTTCCGCTGCGTTCTAAAACGGCCATCGACTCCAAGCTCTTCCTCGACTCCACTGAGTGGATCACGGCGCCACCTATTGACTGAGAAAGGCGCTACGCTTCTCAAGAATTGCTGCGGAGTGCCGTCGAAGCGCAGTGACCACTTCTGTCGGGGAGCGGCGCTGTCATCCACCTTCCAGAAGTGTTGTGATACAAGGAAGACGGCAAGGATTCAGATTCACTGTTCAGCAGTCAAGACAAGTAAGAGACAATTAAAGTATTGGTGGTGGAAAAACAGGGAGTATATAGATAGAACCGCACTCTTTGCAAGTGTAGATAACTGTATAATATAGTGAAAGAAGTTTTAAATACGAAAGTAAATATCGAGATCAGATAGCAAAGGGCTAGATGGCGATGGCGTAGTGAAACCTGATCAAATCAAGCAGGCTAGATGACTACTTGCCGCCTCCTCGTTGCAATTTAGAGAGGCCGACAGACGACATCATCATCATTATCATAATCATCGTCAACGTTGAGTTGAGGGGGAGCGTGGAATGAAGAGACGTTCTGGAATGCGCGAGTCCGGAGCTTAGGACGGTATGCGTGTCGTGTCGTGTTTTGCGACGGAAACGTGGTGCCGTCTTTCTTACGCGTCCTGTCAGAAAAGTGAGTGTCCGCGCTGATGTCCCGGAAAGCGAGACACGTCTTCCTCGTAGCGCTGTTCCTCCTATGCATTAAACGGAGTACAAATTACGCTCCGCCGCGGAGGATGTGAAGGAAGGGGTGCTGACTACATACGCTTGCCTGCACGCGCCGTGAGGCGACGATGTTTCAGACACGGCGCCGACGAGGAACGTAAGAACGCCGGCGGCGCTATGAAAGGACTTGTCCTTTCGCTACGAAACTACGAAGGAGAACGTGTCTCGCGTTAACGACGCGCGAGGAAATTTTTTTTCCCGCAGACGTCTCCGATTTGCGGGGATTCGATTACACTGCCAACCCTTCTCAAAGGGATTGCGTTTGTAAAGAAGACAACAACAACAACAACAAAAAAGGGCGGTTGAAGGAAAACGCTGATTTCGCCGTGTCCAGTGAGGCGCGCGCCGATGTTAGGAAAACTTTGCGACATGCCCCCAGGGCTCGGTGCAAAACATTAGTCCCGCCACCGAGCCGGTCTGCGTTGAGAAACGCAGACGCCAGAAGTTTCGAACTTTTTCCAGTAGTTTCCTATACTCCTTTGCGTGCCGATTTGACGCGTGGTAGACACGTTTTTTTGTTTTTTTTTAGGACGTATAGAGGCAGTGGAATTGGAAAGCTACGAACTTCGTCTTTGACGAGTCTTCATTACCATTAGAAATAGAAGGGCGAAAACGAGAAGGCATTCGTGGGTGAAGAAGGAGGGGTGGGGGGAGGTGGTGACATACAGGAATGCGTCGAGCGCATCTCCAACCAAGCGTTTATTTAGGCGGTCCGTAAGAGGTTTAAGCCGCTCTTGCTTTAAATTCTACGGGATGTAAGTAAAAAAAATTTACGGATCATGAGATCTGGGAAGGCGCCTAACTTACGACCAGTTTGTGATCGTAGCCAGTAAAACTTTACAGCAATATATGTTCTTAGGATATGATACACCGGCACAGGCAAGAAATTAGAGAACAAATACGAAAAAAAAAGCTTCAAGAAATCGTATTATACGCGAGTGCTCAATTGCCATTGACCATCGCCTAATGATGTGTCTTCACTAATGATATGTCAAGTAACATGACAGGCTGCAATCTGATCTTACGAAAAGTTTTAGCTAAAAAAAGAACTTTCATAGAACCCTGGGAGTGTTAGCCAGCGCCACCACTACTAGCACACATAAATACCCAAGAAAATGGATGGGGAAACAGCGCCGCGGAAGCTCAATTGGTAGAGCATCGCAGGCGAAATACGAAGGTTGTGGGTTCGGTTCCCACCTGCGGCAAGTTGTTTTTTCATCCACTTTAATTTCCATTAATTTATCGTTTCTTTATTTCATTTATTAAGCACAAGTAATTTCCCCTATGTTGTCCTTGGTGTCAGTGTTCGTTGGCTTCTTACGATATGACTATATATATATATGACTACATATATATCTCTTCTTTGTCTGCCTTAAGTCTTCAACTCTAGGCTCTTTTACACCGTCTGGCCGATTGCTTCACCTCAAAGAACTGCGCACCGCCTTCCAGCCGGCGCAAAATTTAACGCGCACACCGTAGCGCGCCGACCTGGCGATAGATGGCACTGTGAATTAACGACTCCCTCCGCTCCTCCCGCGTGACAGACAAGACACAAAAAAAAGCCCGCGCTTCCGCCACCTTTCTGCAAAATAACCATCTCGTGTAATGGCGCCGTAGTGCACGCTGTGTGCGCGAGCTAGAACAAAAAGACAAAACAAAGAAAGAAGGCAAGACACAATTTCTTTCTTTCTTTCTTCCTTTCTTTCTTTCTTTCTTTCTTTTTTCTTTTTCACCTTTCCTTCCTTATTTGCTCCGGCCATGCCATGGCTGCCACCGCGGTTTGCATAACATCCAACGAACGGGTCGGCGAAGACCATTGCGAGCGAAAATGCGGAAAGCGGAAGAAGTGCTTTCTTTTTTTTTTTTGTGCGCGTGCGTCTTCTTTTTTTGTTTTTCTGTTCTTTTCCGTCACGTCCCGAAGCAAGGCAACGTAATGCCGTGTAAAGCAAGGAGGGGGAGGGGGGGGGGCGATGCCGTGCAATATATAGTAGAAGCGTTCGGCTGCCCTTTCTCTGATGATATCTACTTTGCCCCTTCCCCTTCCCCCACATCCTCCCCCCCCCCCCCGCCTCCCTCGCTCTGCTGCTGTTCGTTGCCGAGAACGCACATCGCGGAATGCGTGCTCGGGCGAATGTTTATGTGCCAGTCTTGATGGCGGCTCCAACGGCCATTGACGCTTCCGAGCGATGCTTCTTCGACCGTTCTGCGCCTGCATACTTTATTTATCACCGGCTTTTGTTTTACCATATTTATTTATTTTTTCTTGGAAAGAACGAAGAAGGAAGAGAGGAGTGTACGTTGGGAGAACGGTGCTCTGGTTCGCCATCGCGAAGCTATTTCCGCAGTACCGTTTCATGCTTCCATTTTCTTTTCTTTTCCTTTCTTTTTTTTTGCGCACAGCATACACACGCTGACTTGATTCTGCTTTGCGAGTCTTTTTTGTTTGTTTTTTTCGTTCGCATTGCCTGATTTCCCTAACAATTCCCTCTTGTTCCTGCTACGCAAGGTCGGTAGGGAAATGTCGGTTTCTGTAGGGACGTAGTGTTGGAAGCAGCCTACCCCTTGAAGTACAGTTTCTTGATCCTTTTCTTTTTTTGTTTTGTTTAAATGGGGTGCATTGCTCGTTATAAGTGGGTGCTTCACCTACGAGCCATTGTGTGCTCTTTATTCTTCCGTTCTCTTATCTAAGCTCACGCACACTTACAGCCGTTATTCTTGTTCTTTAGGTTTTGAAGCATTGCATATAAAATGGTTGCTTCGCACAACGATCTAAACTCGAAGGTAGATGGCTCATAGTTAAGAGTGCGCCTGAGTTAAAAAAAGAAAAAGAAAAACGAAAGCCCACATGTAGTAAACTTATACGAGTTGTATTTTTTTTATGCTTAGGACAACGTTCTCGTTCTTCATATTTTTTTTCTTAACACCACATGAAGCGTTGCAATTCGTTCTGTTCAGATGGATTACTAATAGAGGCGGATATTACTTCTACCCTAAACGGTTACTTCCCGGTGGCAAACTAATAAACAAAAATTACGCAAATTTTCAGTTATCCAGTCTAGGACTAAGTTCCTATTGCGAAATTAAAGTCAAGCAGCAGTACAGTCAAATCCTAACACTATCACCATTTTCCGGTATATGCATCCCCGGAACCTGCTAAAAAAATATGCACCAGCGTCGTTCCAGTTAAGACTGTCCCCAACTGCTTGGAGGCACGCTCGTGGGGAAACTGCTAAACGGAACATTATTGTAGATACGCAGCACACTTGTATACGGCCTGATGTCGCCAGAAGCGGCGCAAGTCTTACGATTTTTCCCGCTACGCAAATATGACTTCTCGGCAGTTCGGTGCCGTTTTAACGCGATAGCGTTAAGGAGCTCGTGTCGCAGAAAAGCCGGTGTCGTCGGCGTCGGTGTCGGCGTCCGCGGCGTTGGCCGTGAGCGATAAATCATGGCAGGCACTTAATAAATAAAAAGCAACTTCCAAGATGGGCTGGGTGGGAATCGAACCAGGGTCTCCGGAGTGTGGGACGGAGACGCTACCACTCAGCCACGAGTTCGATGCTTCAAAGCGGTACAAACGCGCGTCTAGTGAACGCGGTGTTGCCTTAAAAACGTGCCGTAGAAAGTTATACTGCGGTCTATATCGGTAATTATGAGCCTGTAACTTACAGAAGTCGCATTTACACGATAGCGAAGTACGTTTCCGCTACATTTCTTCTGCGCTTACCGCACACGCAGAGCCATCTTGCGGCAAACACAAAAGACCCCTTCCTCTCAATGTACGACGCTGCCCTGACAGGTGGCGCGCCATGCGCGCATTGGGGCTGTGCGCGGACCGGTTCTCTCTCCCCTGACAACGCTTCGCCCTGCTCCCACGCGGGTTGCAGAATCAAGCGCCGTTCCTTTCTTTAGATTACTATTTATCTATCTCTCTGCCCGTGCCGATCACGACGTTTGGCTGGCGTAGATGGTTTCCCCTTCCAAGACACCGAGTCCTTTGGTTCGTTCCGTTTGCTCAGGCGCACGTTTCGTTGCCGCGCCGAACGCTGCGTTGCTCGACGCTCTCCGTGTGATAGGTAGGCGCAAAGTCCGATGCGGGGCGCCTCGTAAGTGATCCCTGCGCCATAGCGCATTGTGTTACACCCCTTGGCGGGTCGATGGGAACGCTGTCGCGTTCCACTCTTGAATGCGAAGCTTAAGCGTCCTCCAATATTTTTCTTCTTTTTTTCCCCTCTATTACCGCATGCACCATGTATAAAGTGAACACACGCGAGGTAAATGTCGAGTAATTTTTCTTCCAACAATACTCGACTCGTCATTATCCGCCACGGTAGCCATGTGGATGTGGCGATGGGCTGCTCTGCTCGGAGACGCGGGTTCGAATGCCGCTGCGGTGGCCGCGTTCGTATGGCGGTGGGGGAACGCAAGAGCGCCCGTTCTACCGCGCATTGGGTGCGCGTTAAACAAAGAAGGAACCCAGGGGGTCGAAATTTATCCGGCGCCACTCCATTTCGGCGTGCCTCATGATCGTATCGCGGTCCTGACACGTAATAAATGCATGCTTTCTTCTCTTTGTTTAACTTGTCACATTTGATACACCGACTTTGCTGCTTCAATCGTGCCGATTTATGTGCCGGACGCTTAACGCAGCATCCACAGCAGCATGCCTTCTTTTTCTTTTTTTTTTTACGCGTTGGAGCAAAGTTCAGTATTGAAAAGCTCAGAAAACCAATTACTAATCGAGTAAATACTGTACTAAATAATTTTTACCTCAAGTAACATTTAGTTCAATTCTTTTGTTCTTCGAGAAATGAAGAGATTCGCATTTTCATGATCTCTTGTTGACGTTAAGCGGTGTACGGTTCTTGCGGCATTAATTATTCGCCAGAAATTGATCATGCAGGTCGTTTCTGCATCTTCCCGAAATGTACGTTAAAAAGCGGGATGGTGCTGTCAGGAGCAATTTACACGGATCTTTGATGGGGTGGGGGCAGCATGCGACTGCAATGCGATATTAACAGGATCACCTCCTCCACGAAGTTGATTACATTGCCTCCGAGATCGGCTCCGTGCTATTTCACGTAAACACCAGCAAGATACGTCTGTCAGAGTACTAAACAACTAGGCAATGTTATGGCATTAAAATGAAGTAACAACGAAAAAGGAAGTGTTTAGAGCATATTTCAGGTAAACTTTCGCAGTTGCTCACCGCTGTTCATATGTGGTGAGGTCGCAATCCTAGCATAAGTACTACGATGCCTACAACGTGAGTTCCACGTGACTGACTTCCATTCATTTCCGCTTATCCCAGCCTGTCTCACACATGAAATTCACGCAACAGTTTTTTTTTTCATGGTGTTAACGGACACACTATAGATGTTCAGTAAACTTCAACATGAACACGTTCTCTTCTGTCGAAGTGAAGGCTAGTTATGCTGCACTGAAACTAAAATCAACGAAACGTGGAACTATATGGTATATGCTGCAAAGGAAAAAAAACAATCATACGCAAATAAATAAATAAATAAATAAATAAATACATATAAAAGCACGCTCTGATGTTAGGCAACACTTGAAATATTGTATGCACCAGAAACCCGTTGACTATAGTTAAGGACTGAGGAGTAAGCGACGCTGTGGGAGAGTGTCGCAGAGTGAGATCTCATCTTGTGCACAACATTACGCCCATCCAGAAACATAAATAATAGCCATATATTATATATATATATACGCTGCGGCTACATCATCTACACAACGACTACCGAACGACAGCTGCGGGCCCTCCGAACAAACAAGAGGCGACGAGCAATAATCGTCTCTTGACAAACTTTCCACCAGGGAGTCGTTTTTATTTCCCCTTTCCCTTCTTTTCCCGCACGTTTCCACGACACCGGAGGTAGAAGCCTCGAACACTGAACGTCCCAGAAAAATCTCCCTGGATGACGAGCTCAGATCAGAAGCCGCGTTGAAGAGAGAGAAAGAGAGATAAAACAAAAGGAAAGAAGGCTAAGAGAGGATTATGACGGAGGAACGCAGTAGGAAAGAGAGAAACGAGAAAGAAGGTTGAGAAAGGAGGAGCAGTGAGAGAGAGAGAGAGGCGAGGTGGGTCAAATAGGAAGGCGACGAACAGTAAGGAAAAGGGGGGTTAGGAAAGGAAGAAGAGAAGGAGGGAGGGGGCGAACCGACGAACGCATAATATATATACGAGCCAAGCCGAGCCGGGACTATTCTTTCACAGCCATAGCGGGCGAGCTCGCGCTCGCGTTCCTCGTGCCGCCCACGTCGGTTGTGTCGCTCCCACGGGAATAATTAAATCGGGCCAAAACAATTATTTCTCGCGCTGCCGCCGTTGCCGGGAATCACGGAGGTCGCGTGGAGGCGGCGGGCTCTCTCCATCCCTCCTCTCCCGTTTCCCTCCCGGAAGAGGAACAGGAAGGAAACCAAAAAAAAACAATGGATGGAGCAAGAAATAGTTTCGAGGGAGGTTAGAGGAACGCGGGGGAAAATATGGGAAATATGACGGCGTTTCGGGATAGAGGGCATAGGGAAATTGGGAAAGAGGGTGCGAAGGGAAGGAGACGACGGTGTGCGGGAGCGAGGATTTTGAAAAGCCCTGCGCAAACTTGGTCTCGCGACGCTTTATTTGTTCTCGAACTCTGGCGGAACGAGGAAAAATTACGCGCTTTTCTCATCGCTGGCTTGCGCCTGTGTGACTGTGCGCGCGCGTGTGTAGAGTACATGGCTATATATGGATGCTGCCTTCGGGAAAACAGCACGATATTTTTGGAAAGTTTGAAAGCGACAACTTTGGGGGACGCCAGTTAATTGAAACGCGCAGAATCTGTACGGCAGGTCGTAAGCGAAATAGAGAGGATATGCTTTACCTTCTGTGTGGGCCCTGACAGTAACCGTGATTGGTTCTATGCCGTTATCGCTGAAATACGGCACCATTCGAGGAACAGGCAAAAGGGAATGTTTGCTACGATTCATCTTGTTTTTTTATTTGTTGCTTTCTTTGATTTAGAGAGCCCAAGTCTCGTAGCCTATAGTTCAGGAGGGCACGTAGCGTACTTCCTTTCCGTCACAGGCTAATGACTTGTATGAATCCCCACCGCACTTAAGAGGTAAGTGATTCAGAGCGACGTCGGACCTACTCGCTTCAAAGTCATATTTATACGCACATTCACATGCAGTGCCACGCATTCACTTGCACACTAGTCTGATCCACACTCACGCGTATTCGTTGACGCTCATAATCACGTCAACTTACACTCACCGGGGTTTAATGAAGATGAAATCAGGGCATCGAACAGAAAAAAGAATTACCAGTTCAGTTCGAGTTTAACGAACTTTGACTTTGTTTCGGTTTAGTTCCGCTTCGTATAAATAAAAAGATATAACGGTTAGCAACACTGAAGGGTTTCGGGAACTGGTATGGCGTATAGTATACTGCACTAGCTTCATAGCGATACATAGCACCGCGCGTGCAAAAGTTGAGTGTCGGTTGTAGAAATTGTGAACTAGCTCCAGGCTATTTTTTTTTCCTCGAGGGACTGGTAAAATAAGTGCGCGTTCTCTCCCCGTTCCCCTAGGCGCTCTCTGGGACTCGTTCGTGATTACATAACTGCGTGCTTCGTACGGGATTTCGAGCGTTGTTTTCGCTCATTCAAACCCCCACGAGATGACGCCTCGGTTGTTTGTCTTCGTTTTACGCCCTTGTCGCCTCTGATTAGACATTCCGTGACCGGGTGTGGTGTCTTGCTCTCCTTAGCTCGGCCATCAAAACTTTCGCCCGCTCTCAAGAAACGCCCTCCCCCTTTTTTTTCTTGTTCTTGTCGTTATCGTCCCGGGGCGCTGGCTTCGTACTCAACCTCGAAGCCAAAAGCTCGGTACTCGAGGACTAGATGTTCGTGAAAGCATGAGCTTTATGGCGCACGTGATGTTTGCCAGAGATACGACGGGACGTGCTTTATTAAAGCACAGTTCTGTTGAGCCTCGAGCAGACGTGGGGAGCTGGGAGATTCCAGCACTGGGATCTAAAATCAGCCACAGAATGATAAATACGAAAAAGACGTAGAAAAGCTGAATAAACGCTTGAGGATTAGTGAAGAAACCTAACAGAAAGAAACCTGCCAATGCACAAAGCAAATTCAGGTCGGTCCCATAAATAAATTCCACTTCTCACAAGTTGAAAACTTTCAAGACCTACACAGCGTAAATATATACGCGTATCTAAGCTAATCGAATCTATATATTTATGCACACACACACCCTTCACCAAGATGGGTCGTAAATAAATGAATGATTTGAGCAACGGGACGAATCTGGATTTCATTTCTCGCAAATTTAATATCATAGAAATAAAACACATTCGCGGATTTCTACAAACATTGTGGGCTGCGCTTAACGAGTTCCTGGTTCCTCCACGCGAGGAAATGCTCATCTTTCACTCAGGCATAGATTCGTGCGCTGGCGGGGGTGAGGTTTAATACTGTCGTCAGTAACATAAATGATAACAACCAAATGTCACCGCGAAATGCGACCTCGGTGCAGAATTTGCGTGCGAACGAGTTGACGGTTTAGCCGCGAGAGCGCCCCCCCCCCCCTTCCCTCCTTCCATCTCTACACATAGCTGGCTTCCTTGTCTACGCGACCTATTGTAGGCTGGGGCGATGATAGGCAACCTTCTCGCAAGGAGTATTGCCTAACTGAGGTTCCAGTTGTTCCCCTGCACTCCCCTAAGATACCAATCTCCTCGCTCCCTTCGATCCCTCGTCCGCTTGAGTTATGAATGCCATTTCTTCCCATTAATAACACCGCTCCTTCAATATGAGACTCATTTCTAAGCGGCGCGTCACCGTCGAGCGACCAGGAGGGCCGGCCAGCGTCGTCCAGAGCACACGTAGCTCTCTCTCTCTTTTTTACTTCGCGCTTCTCTCCTCCCCATCCAAACTGTGTTTCCTTCGCAACCGTAATTTCCCTCTTCTCACGGTCTCACGTGACCGACAATATCGGCGAAGGAGCGTGCAACCCCGCACCTGATACTCGTCCGGCCCCGGTTAAGCCTAACGGCCGCCATTAGCGTCTATTAGGCTCCGTTGCCGTCGGCGTAAGGAAACGGAGCCCAGCTCCCGCGCGCAGCCACTCCGGTTAGGCCTATGCACACGCATTGGCTCCGTCGCCCGAACCACGTGGGTGCGGGTTGCGCGCGTTGTGGGCGAGTTCGCGCGTGCTGGGGACACGTGCGTGCACTTGTGAAAAGAAAAGCCCACGCGGTGTCCCCACACAGGGTCAGGTCGTCAACGCGCATTGAGAACGGTTCATTAAGGCGACGCGAAATTGGCGAAACTTGAAGTTTTCCGCAGCACGCGAGGCGTGAAGGGGTTGAGAGGCGGGGTCGTGCGATGCAGCGTAAAGACATTCGACAATTCTTTTTTCTCTGTGTGTGCGTGCGTACGTGTCGTTTATTTGGCCCAGCATTCTACCACTTCCCGCGTTGCTCGCTCCTCTCCGCCAGACCCTGAATTCACGGAGTGATTATTTTTCTCGCTCCCCCTCTGTGCAGAGCATCGGGGCCTAAATGATCGCGCGACAAGTGCCTAATTGTTCGTAAAACGCGGGAACAACAACAAAAAAAGAACTGGGTTCTAAGTTTTAGAATCTCTGTCGGGAGAGAGAGGTGGCGGGTCGAAAGGACACGGCGGGAAATCATCGCTGGGTCCTAAATTCAAACGAGAGCGCAAAGTTTTTACCGTTAGTTCCGTTAGGCCTAAATTGAGGTCGTACATCACGAACGCGATATACAAATATTTGTTTTGCTTTATCGATCGAAACGTATGCTCGATAGAGGTGGATGTTACGTGCTTAAAATGACCCCACGCTCCATTATCGTAGAGAGCAATTTGCCTCGCTTACGTAGCAGTTTCGTCATGACTGCAGGAACCGTTAACGGAGATGGCAAGCAGCAACGTATAAGCGTGAGGCAAAAATGACGTCATAATGGTACACCTAACGAGAGAAGCGATAAGACAAAAAAAAAATCTTGCCAGTATACAGCGGCGTTATTAATAACGCAGTGATCGAGAATGGCTAAAGACGACCAGCTTTCTCACTTAGCAACCACGTAATAAGTTCCAATGCAGGAAACGTCGTATTTTGCTGTGTTCGCTGATCGGCTTCGCGTGTTTGCTCGCTGAGTTGAAATTATTGTGATAAGCTCCCGCCGCACTTTTGCTAAATTCAACAAGTTCAATGCGAAACAAGTATGCTGGACCACCCCCGCAAACCCGCAATATATATATATATATATATATATATATATATATATATATATATATATATTAGTTCACGTTGAGTATGGAAGTCATCATGATAGGAACCATCGTAGATTCCCTTCACTCGGTTAGGCAAGAACTACGAATATACCCCTGACTATACTGCTGACTAGGTAGAAACATTCGTCGCCAAAGTTTGCACCAGTCTAGCCGATGACGGGCGTATAGTCAACACGACGGCGCGTTTCTGGAAAATCTCCGGGAAAACGTGGTACATCGCTTTCTGCCCTAACTAACCATTACTGCTACTACAAACAAACATGCGCGCTCACCTGGCGAAGAAGGAGGCGGCCGCCGACGGCGACGAGCGGAGCTGCGCCGCGGCCGACGCCGGCCCGCCGCAGGGCGAGCTGTGGCACGTGCTCTGGACGCCGTCCAGCGAGTTTGGGAAGGAGCAGCTGGAGGCCAGCTGCTGGAGCAGGTACGACGAGCACGGGGGCGCCGAACCCGCGGGCGACGGCGCCGGCGCGAACGGCGGCACGTCGCCCGTGCTCGACGAGGGCGAGGCGCCGGACTCGGACCCGCTGGCCGACACCGCGCAGCCCGTGCGGGCGGCCAGCTCCTGCGTGGCACAACAGGGGAACACCCGTTAGTAGGAGTACAACACGGGTGGTAGTAGTAGTACAACACCGTAGTACAACACGGGACACGTATTAGTAGTAGTACAACTCGGGAAGTAGTAGTACAACACCGTAGTACAACACGGGTGGTAGTAGTAGTACAACACCGTAGTACAAAACAGGGCACCTGCCAGTAGTAGAACACGAGTAGTAGTACTAGTAGTACAACACCGTAGTACAACACGGGACACCTGCCAGTAGTACAACACGAGTAGTAGTACAAGTAGTATAACACTGTAGTACAACACGGGACACCTATTAGTAGTAGTACAACACGGGAAGTAGTAGTACAACACCGTAGTACAACAGGGGACACCTGTTAGTAGTAGTACAACACGGGCAGTACCAGTACAACACCGTAGTGCAACATGGCATACCTGTTAATAGTAGTACAACACGGGTAGTAGGAATGCAACACCGTAGTACAACACGCGACACCTGTTAGTAGTAGTACAACACGGGTAGTAGTAGTAGTACAACACCGTAGTACAACACGGGGCACCTGCCAGTAGTAGAACACGAGTAGTAGTACAAGTAGTATAACACTGTAGTACAACACGGGACACCTATTAGTAGTTGTACAACACGGGAAGTAGTAGTACAACACCGTAGTACAACACGGGACACCTGTTAGTAGTAGTACAACACGGGCAGTACCAGTACAACACCGTAGTGCAACATGGCATACCTCTTAATAGTAGTACAACACGGGTAGTAGGAATGCAACACCGTAGTACAACACGCGACACCTGTTAGTAGTAGTACAACACGGGTAGTAGTAGTAGTACAACACCGTAGTACAACACGGGACATCTGTAACCACCCATTCTAAGTAGTCGATCCTTTAGATGATTCTAACGCTGGTAAGGGTTGCGAAAGACGCACGTAACTTATTTATTGTTTTACTTGCCGAGCTATAGCTAGCTAGCTAGTCAACTAGTTAATAATATGTAGGTTCGCAAGTTATTTATCTAGTTAAATTAGGAGTTATTTAGCGCGTTTGCCGGGACACCCGGTGTGACGGAGCAACAACCCTCGAGCGGTGCGGAAACAATGTTTAGCGCCAACTCACGCAGCGCCTAGCAGTTAACTTCTTCCGCAAACCAGAGCGGTTGTTCCGCGGGCGAGCCCGAATGACCTCGCGCGCTCGTGTCAACATGGGACTCCCCGTGTACAGGAGAGAGAGAGTCGAAGCATCTAGCGCGCATTTCCGCGGTTTGGCGCGCATCTCGCACCCCTGTATACGACCCACCGAGAGCGGCCATCCATCAAGTCGAGGCTCTGGGAGAAGCGGCGAGGAAAAGAAAGAGAGAGAGAGAGAGAGAGAGAGAGAGAGAGAGGAAGGAATCGGCTGGAGTGACGGGCACTGTTACACCGCGCCAGCTCCGGTCATTAATGAAGACGGAACACCAGGCCGGAGTAACGCATATAGGGAAGGAAGGAACGAACAATGAAATAAACAAGGTCACGTGGCGAGGGACTGAGAGGGACGGGGAGAGAGAGAGAGAGAGATAAAAAGACGGAGAAATTGAGTGACGGGGAAGGCCGAGAAGAAAAGTAAGAAGAAAGAAGCGACGAGCGAGAACAGCCACGTGACAACAATCACGGCCCCGACACCGCGAACTACAGACACGAAGTCTCGGCTAACGTGCGAGGGACCACCCGGCGCATTAAGCGCTGACGCAAAGTCAACAGCGCCCAGCTAGCTGAGCGAAAAAAAGAGAAACAATGAAAAGAAAGTAAGAAAGCGACACGAGGACGGGCGCGGTCTCCTCTTAATTGCTACACACCTTTCCGTACATACCTGACGCGACGTTTTACGCAGCAGAAACACTCATTTGTCTCGCGAGTGTGTGAGAAGAGAAAAGAACGAGAGAGAAAAAAAAGAAGCAGTTCGGAGTGATGGATTGTTTACGTAAGCGGCGCTTTAGCGTACACGCGTCCCGTTCTGTTTGGGCTGTTACGCGGCGCAATCTGAATCAATTTGCGCACGGCATAGACCCGCGATATAACACAGGACATCACGGTCCGTATTTTATGACAAAAAAGAAAAGTTGTAACGACAGAACTGTTCGTAAGAGTAGGGCTCACCAAATGGTGACGCTGGACATAATATTTAGCGATGGCTGCCAGCCATTGCCAGACAGCTCTTGCGAACAACTACCTTTGTGAATACGGTTCCAGAGCCTCCTGCATTTGCCTCCGCCCCCCCCCCCCCCCAAAAAAAAAGCCTTTACGTAAAAAGAAAAAAAATTGTTCGTAAAAGCAGATGAAAACCATTGCTAATGCTGAACCTATTTAGTGCCGGTGGCATACAGATGGAAATTGGCTCTTGTGAATCAAGGCCTGTATTCGCATAAAAAAATTACTTAGCCCAGAACTCTTCGCAAGAAGGAGTTCCCCCGGCGATCGTGATGTCGAAGTGATTTCCAGCGAAGGCGACCGGCCGATGACAAACAACTCTTGCTACAGAAGAACTTCAGTTTGGCCTAGTTGATGTTTCCTGCCCATATCATATTGACCGCAAATAATTATCTTCCGCTGTCCCCGTCTTTATTTGCGGTCAATATGATATGCAACTCTTGCTAATGGCTAGGCTTTGTGAATTCGGCTGCAGACAGCTGTGGTTTGGTGCACGCTATGGCGACTGGCCCGCGTATCGTGAATGGGACCACACCACGATAAAACCGAACCGCAGAAATTAGTTTCATTCGTATTCAGATGTGTATAGCCTCTGTATCGGCAAACCTGGCAAAGGTTTCGCCGGGCCAAAATCACTCCCCAGCAGCGATGAACCGCGGAAAGTATAACTCGCTCGAAAACATTCAAGGCGAGGCTGTGTGCTCCCAAGCGTGCAACTTCTCGGGACTTAGAGGCAATCACGAATGAATCTTCAAACAAAACTTTACACCTACAGCTCGCAGACTACCAATAGTCTCCACTTTACATCACACGCATTAAGTAAAACACCTTCCTGTTTTATTCCTCAGCGAATTCTTAGTCTCTTATCTGGACAATCCAAACGATCAAGCTATTGTCGCAAGCACGTCTGGACGCGTTTCAGCACAGTGTGCGCGAAAGATTTCCGTAAATTGCGACAGAGCTGCGGCTGTCCATTTCATCTTCATCAGTAGCGCCTGCAGCAGATGTAACTGCGTTGATGTCACGTTAATATCTACCTTTTTCTTTTCTCTGCAGTTTCACGTTGAAATGTTATATCTACGAAACGCCGGGCACCAAGTGCGTATTCATTCCACTATACGAGCCTGCAACTGCCAGAAGTACTCGTGTTTGCACTCCCCTTAAGAGGCCCCTCTGTCCGCCCTTGTCCCGAAGTGGTCTGCATGACAAGAGTCGTTACGACAAGGCCTCCAGGGGGCGCCAGAATCGCAAGCGGGCAAAGCAGAGTAGGAGACTGGAGCGATTTGGGGACGTGAGTGGCCGTGTGTCTGTGTGTGGAGAGGGGTTGAGGGGGGGGGTCGCGACAAGAGCCTGCAAATTCGATTAGGGACCGATTGCGTCTGAGCGCGCAGTCGCCACGGGAAAACATAGCTCGTTAGCGTCCGATTAGCGTTTACTGGCTTCGCTGCGTGAGAGCATTCGGCTTTCCCTGCTCTGGCGCACTCTGGTGCGCGTTCTCCGAACAACGCCAGCCACCCACTCGAACCACTTTCCCCTGTCTGTATTAGGCCTCGTATGAAACGTACAACGAGGACACCATCGAAAGCAGAAGACACGTAGTTGGAGGCATAGTGATACGATGCCCGGCAGGCAGGAAACTTTCGGCTGTTTGGCGTAATAACCGGCGAACCTGCAGATAAGCGGTTCATGCTGAATATCACCCGCAACCATAGAAATTACCGACGCTGATATTGCGAAGTCACTGCGCAGCCCTGAAGAGGTCATTCCCGCGCAGACGATGCACTTCTGTTTCATCGTCTGTCCGTTATTAGAGAGAGCAGTTATTTCTGGAGAGCATCCTCTGCTTCCGAAGAGAATCGCCTGTTTCTGGTATTGAGTGAACACGTAAGCAGAAGTGGGGAGATCTGGGCCAGTGTACACGAAAACGTTCCCCCGCTAAAAACTGAATTCAAGAAAATTGCGGTGTAGGATATTATTAGTGAAGGCAGCCGACCATTGGCTAAGAGCGCAGACGAATAATAAGCTTCCCGAATTCGCTTCTTGGATCGCCTGCAGTCGTTGTCCATCGTGCAGTATGGTTTTTGCTTCAAATAAACCACTTGAGGTTGTCATTTGTCATCGACAAAGTGTACGCAACCAGCAAAATCTTGCCGTGGATTTACATAGCATATGTAGAGCGCATACAGAAGGCTGATTACAACATAGATGTCTCAACAAGACTACGTCCGCTGAAAACCGTCTGTTCCCGTTTTTGACTGAACGTGCATATGTGAGCAGATGTGGGGGATCTAGATCGTCTGCCACTATTATGGTTAGTTTCAAATAAACAATCTATGGCTGTCATCAGCGATAGACAAAGTCTACGTACTGAGCACGTTTACACAGCATATGTTGAACCTGTTTCTTTTTTTGTCAAATACGACAATAATTAAACCATGCTCCTCGGAAGAACTCTTCGGTCCTCTGTACAAACAATGGCGAGAGGGCTGCTGACGAGCTTTTCGCCGTCATTTTATGTGTTCTCAGTTAAATGCGCATGCATAAAATCTCAGAATACTTACCCTTTTAATGATGCGTTATACAACAAAATTCACTCTAAGAAATGTAATATCTCCATTATAAAGATGAAACCTTGTATCTACTTAACGAAACTTGACCGCAGCAACTTTTTCTTTGTTATGTTCAGCCTAGCTAGTTAAGTCGGCGCGTTCGCTATACCAAGTACACCGCGGTGAGGTAAAATCTGCATGCTAACTAGGCGATTTACATGCAAAACACATAATGGAGGGAATCACTTCCATGGCGAGTTCACTCTTTTCTAAACTAAGGGACGCTGTTTTGTTTCGGCGAGATTTACTGCTCAGACACAAGCTTGTTTTACATACCCAGCGCACAAACTTACCTCGAATGTTTGAGCACTGCGTAAGAGGCCATTACCCCTTTGTACAGTAATTTATTTTCTCCGCAACACAGCCTACCTGACGTCTGTAGTTAGCCTGATTGCAGTCCCACTCGTATGCTGGTAAATTCAACTTTTTAATGCTTTTAGGTGCTTACAGCGGACGATATTACTTTGAGTGGATTGAAGAGATTAGGTAACTGGGAACATACAGACTTTACGCCAGCCGCAATCTGTTTCTGGAGTAAACTTTATTTATTTATTTGTTCAACTGAAAAAGGAAAACAGGAGAAGAACGAAAAAAAAAATTTTTCCCACTATGCTGAAATATGTTACCCGGTCTTTTTTTTTTTTTCGAAAGTGCTCCCCGAACTTTTCCTAACAGCAAGGCAGCTTCTCTGCACTGCATACTGCTTAATCTAGGTGGCGCCTCTTGCAGTTTTAAACGTAAAGCAAAAGCCGAGCGCCGAGAATTCGTTTACGGCAAGGCAGGTATACTCATCATCTCCTCTGACACCCTGCTTTTCAGACTGCACCTGAACTTTTGATAACCTAGGAGCCACCCATCGCCAAAGCAGAGAAAGATCTGGAGCACTACAGTGCAGCTGCCCTCTCAGTCATGTGAGGGTACGGAGGTTCCACTCGACGCTCAACTCACCGAGGATAAAAAAACAAACAAAAAACTACCCGCCACCACGCAAGGCACGGCATTCTTGTCTTCGGCACTGGCTCAACTTTTCACAATACACTGGGCTGGACACGCGGCTTTAGAGATTGCAGTAAAGTGAACGGCTTCTAAACAAACACTCCCTCCTCTTCCCCATCGTCACTCATCACTGTTTCTCTTCCCCGTCCGGTGCAGAGTAGCGGGCAAGAGTAATCTATAGCTCAGGCCGATGCCTCTGTGTTTTCCTTGAACTCTGTCTCTCCCTTTTTCTCAAGTTCAGCTAACGTAACGCTCAACCCTTTACGACAAGACGGCCACGTGGCTTGCGCGCTGTATAGCTCAGTCTCGCACGACGGGCGTGAGAGACACACAGGAAGGCGTGGCCCACGGCTGGGTCCTGGTGCGTACTCGAAAAAGTCTACCACTTAACCGAAAAAAAAGAGGACTCGTCGACGAAGTAGACAATGTGAATGAGGAGAGGAGGGGCAGGGAGGGAGGTAGAAAATGGGCTCGTAAGAGGCCTGGGCTGCTGCCACCGCCACAGTAAAAAAAACACACAAACACGCGGAGACGCGAGCACGACCCGAGAGAAGGGGCCTCTCAGCGAGATTGGGCCCTCAGCCAGACCTCGGCGGGGGGCAGGCAAAACCCAAGAACCCGAAAAGAAAGTGTTTGAGCACGCCTTTCCCTCAGGCCAGCGGCGGGCGGACGTGGGCCGATGCGGAGACGCTCAACAACACAAGGGCCCCATGCACCGTCAGAGAGCGAGGGCATTCCGCATAAGAGGAGAGGGGAGGGGGAGGGGGGGGCGCTTCTCCGACGGTTTCGACGCGAGCGAACGGGGACGAGCCGGCCGTATAGAGACAACTATGCCAGCTCGAAGGTGCGCCAACAACAAACTACGATTCCAAACAAAACAAGACAAAAAAGTCGTAGAACGAAGAAGGACGCAAAAACCAAAGGAAAAAAAGGAAAGGCGCGTAAGCGGAAGAAGGGCAGCAGAAAGGCGGAAACGACGAGACACCGTAGTAAAGAAAAAAGAAAAAAGGTAGGTAACAACAAAGAGAGAGGAGAAAGGTCGTATACGTAAAGTTTCGTTTTCATTTTTTTTGTTTTTTGCTTCTTGGCACGCCAATATATACGCTTACAGCGCACTCGCGGCGTACGCACAATTTTGTCGGATTACGAGAGCGGAAGGGTGGAATGAACGGAGAAGAATGGACGCTATTACTTGCGACGCCAACAGATAAGCACAGGAACAAAAAAAAAAGAAACAAGGATAGACACAGAGATAGAGAGAGGGAAACGCCGCGACGAAGCATCGCTGAAGAAGATTGCGTATAGCGGGCGACCGAGAAAGAGAAAAAGAAAAGAAAGAAAGGACGGAAGTAGAGAAAGAAAAAAGAAAGAGCGACAGACGGCCGCACCATCAATTCATCTTTTCAAGAAGCGCCTCCTCTTCACCGTCCACCTATTCCGAGACGTGCAAGGCGCGCGTTTGTGTTTCGAGGAAGAAAAAAAAAAAGCCCGCACTCGCTGGTCTCGGTGCCCAACAGTGCGTCGGCTCGACATCGAAGGCCAACTAAGAATACGAACAAGTTAAAAGGGAGACGACTGCAACAAATACGAGAATGCGGCGAAGTTCGGAGGCTCCCTAGTTTTGTCTCTCCATCGGTTCCAGACTTAAAAGGTCTCCTTTTGCCCCCCTTTCCTTTCTTTTGTTTTCGTCCTAAGCTCGGCATCTCGAAGCTTCTCGTCCCTGACGTTCTTTTCTTTTTGTTTGTTTGTTTTTATTGCTGTCACGAGCAGGAGACGAAGACGTAGAGAGGGTGAGGCAAAAGCGATCGCCTCACGGGAAGCAAGACGGCGGTTGAGGAGGGCGGCTTCCAATCGTCATCGGCATCATTTATCTCCGTCGCCATCTCCTTCGGTGTCAGGGTGGTGAACGCGCGCGCGACACCGACTGCCATTACCGCGAACGAGGGACGGGGGGGGGGCGAAAATCCCCGAATTTCAGCGATGCGCGCGTACCGCGCCTGCCGGCCGACGTGCTTCTGCACGGGGATCACGAAAAAGACCCGTTGGTTCACCCCTACCCCCCCCCCCCCACGCGCTGCGGTAGCCCTCCCTGCCCCCTCCCAAAGATCCCTTTCATCGAGCGAAGCGTGACGAACAGTTTCATCGACGATTTCGCCGCCGGTGTGTCCCGAACCACAAACTGCGGCGTCAACGCGTGGTAAACTGTCACGGACGAAAGTGAAGGGAACGGGAGGCCACGCTCACGTTACGGTCTGGCGGCGAAAAAAACTTTGGCGCCTTATTGAGGAGCTCATTGGTTCAATTCATTATCCCTTTCAACGTCGCCGACACACCAGTACGTTTCGGCGTTTCTGTACCGCCACGTTTCTTTTGACGAAACCTTTGCCGTATAGAAATGTGAGAACAGCAACAAACAGGTGTTCGCCTTTATCCGTGTCATTCCTTTTCTTCATTTCTGCGCAACTGTAAATAAACCGTTGCGTTTGTTTTACAATATCCGAGCAAAAAAAAAAAGAAAAGAACACGCGGCTGGGCGTGCGGCACTTCCAAAAAAATCCCAGCACTGAAAGGGTGGAGTGATGGTGTACATGTATGTAAGCGACTTGATTTTGGCAGTTCTGGGTCGTGGTGTCAAAAAAATATATATGTATGCATAAAGAAATATGGGCTTAAAACAATGTTGACATAACATTATTGATTTAACATTTCATCGCATCAAATGAAGTTCCAAGGCGTACAAGCTTCAGAAAGAAAGCTGGCAAGCCCTCAGGGCGCCCTCTATAATTTATTCTAACTGCTTTGCTTACCAACCAGCTTAGGTTTCATCTACCAGAACCTCTATTTCTCGTGACGGCATTGCACTGAATGTAGCCACGTAGAGATAGGACATCGCGACGTTTCTGAGGCTGGCCTGTATTCTTCCATAGTGTTTCAAGTTCCCGCAACTTCCCTCAATGAGGGAAAAAGCATCTATATTTTAGTAGAAAAATATCGTATCAGCACAGGTTCAGACTGCGAGTAAACTGAACTCTCCGCTTCCAGGCAAACACAGGAGTCAGCTTTAATGCGCAGTCGCCGTAAGCTAAACGTTTCGCAGGTGACACTAATTCCTGTTGAGCACACCGCACGTGACACTACTAAGGCGGCCGCGCTGCTTCAAGCACAACGATATAAAGCGACGAAGAAAGAAAAAAAATATTCTAGATATTAGGTCGCGTAGTACTCATAGATTACAGGAGAATGTTTGCTTGTTGGCAGAAAAAAAATGTAGTACTACGAATAATGCTTCGGGGAATCTAATAAAATTGCACGGATGATCAGTGTTCGCAACGCGGCGGCATTCTCTGCAGCCTCTCTACGTAGGCGCCTAACAAGTCTCGGCAGCTGCTGCACGAAGTAAGCTACGTGCATCGTCGCGTACGATGAAAGCAGCGGGAAGCCCCCTTAATGACTTGAATATTGCGGTTCGCCGAACTAAGCCCTTCGGGCCCCAGAACCGCCCAGATTGGATCGCAATATTCTCGGTCGGTGTAGCGCGGGCTAAACTAATCAGTGACAAAAAATGAATAATAAAGCATTGAGAGCAAAGGCAGCGCGACACAGAATTCCTAATACGCTGTCTATGGCCGCGTGAGTGTGTTCTCTCGAGTGAAACAAGGGCTAAGCTCATAAGCGAGGCAACCCGGAAAAGGTCTCTCTGAATCACGCGCGAAGTAAAGACATGAGGAAGATGATGAAGTACTAGTAGTAGTATTAGTAGTATTAGTATTAGTAGTAGTAGTATAGTAGTAGTAGTAGTAATAGTAGTAGTAGTATTAGTTGCCGTTGTTGTTGGCGCTGGTGCTGGCGGTGTTCTTTTGGTTATTGATGCGGTAATGACGGCTGTAGTCGCTGCTGGCCAACTTATCGGGCCATAAAGCAGGAATGAGGAATGGCATGCAGCTGGTATTTACAAAGGCAATATAGGCTCCTCCTGGGCCTTGTTACGCCTTAATTGCGTACAAAAGCCGAGATACGTATAGACTAAATTTCTCCGCCTGCTCACGACATTTTTATTCGCTGCCAACTTGTCGCCACGCTCACTGCTTCCTTCCACAGCAGGCTCACAGCTCTATTCCTTTTTTCTTTCTCGTTTCGATGACGATACAACTCCGGCAAATGTATTCTCGTCATACGTTGTGATATCAACAGTTGGTATTCCGTAAAAACATATTTCCAGAACGCATAAAACGAAGCAACTAAACAAGAGTCTAAAGGGCAGACAGATTCGTTTCAGAGATCTAAGTCTGAAACAAAACAAAAGGGAAGAAGAAAACAAAATGAAAAGAAAGACGGGCGACCGAAAAAGCGAAGAAGACGAGTGACCGTGGCGAACTTTTGCGACATTCCCTGAGGGGCGTCTTTCAATTGCTAAGCGCACACGCGCAATCCCCACGCAGAGGACGCATCAGCGAAACTGCGGCTATTAAGAACAAGAAGCGGAGAAAATCGCGGATACGCTCTTCTCAAGACCGAATGCCTTTCCCCCTCGCCCCGCCCATGTCTCCTCGATTGTTCGCATTTCTATAAAATACCTTTTTTTTTTCTTCGTTATCGTCCGCCAATCTTGTGCGCGTTTAGCGCCGACCGCCACGGTCACCGAGCTGCTCCTTCTTCCTTGCCATCTCTCGCTTTCCTCCTCGCTTTCTTTCTCCGGCTGACGTGCAACGGGAGAAAGCGATTCAGCGACGCGGACAAAACGATGAAGGCGATGTTTATCACGCCAGGCCAACCGTGCTATCACTTCCATCCCCCAACGGACGGACGGTCACGTCAACCCGTGCGGCTTGCTTCCTGCGGGCCGGGGCGGCCCGGGACGAAGGGCCGAGCCCCCGAAACAAGGCGGGCGTCACGAGAAGAGAGGACGCACGGAAAAGTAACAGCTTGGCCCGCTTCCCCGTTCCGCCGAAGCACGGCGGGGGAAAAAAAAAAGAAACAACTTCGAAGCCCCTTCCCTCACTCGCTCCCCGTCCTCCCGCAACTCGGTGGATGTTGCACAGTGTGGCCAGATGAAGGAGGAGGAAGAAAAAAAAGGACGAGTTAGAGGAGCACGATCTCGCCATCGATCACGACACGCTCTCGCAAGTTGAGGCGTGAGGTGGCAGCGCCGTAGAAAGAAAAAAAGAAAGGAAGAAGGATTCGAGGAGGCGAGATGGATACAAAGAGACGACGTTGCAACTTGCACGCGTAGCTGTTCATATTTTTTTTCTATTTCTTTGCGCGTAAGAAAGGAGAGCAAAGTAAGTGTGGAGGGAAAGAAAGGGATACACGCTGGCAGGGCAGTCAGCCGGGGCTCTTTGGAGACGGACTCGGAAAACCATTCGACAACACGCTGATGGAGACGAAGAACGTGTGCGACCTCGCGTAGGGAGGCAAGAAGACCGAGGCAGCGTAGTCTCCCTCCCCCCCCTCTCTCTCTCTGTTTGAGTTCCTTTTTTTTTTTTGGTGCATGCGTGTGTGCGTGTTCATGGCCCTCACGGACTCGATGTTGTGACAGGACGCTTGATGAGAAAGCTCTGGCCCCGAAAATTGCCCGGGAATAATAGCGCCGGCGGGTCTGGTTTGGCAGCCGGATTGAGCGGCAAATGGAAAGAGCGACGTGTGTGACGAATGGTCCCGGGTGAAAATGAGCGACTTTGACGCACGCCGAGATGAGGAATAGGTCGGAAATGATGGTTGGGTTGCGCGACGCCTAGCCGTTTCCGCTAACGAACGGGATTTTTTTCTCACGCTGACTGCCCTGTGCATTTAGCATCCCCGCATCTACGATACCTTGAACTTGTTAGCTGCTGCCTAACTTAACTGACAGCGCACGCTTTTCGTTAAAACGCGTTTATTTTCTAGCAATTGTACTCGCTTCTTGATTATTGTCATCTGGAGATCGACGCGCAGGCTGTGGTGGCATTAGTTTCGCTCTAGCCCCTGTAAAGCGTGCTCCCGGGCAGGCTTCACTGCTCATTAGGAAGCCAACTTTAAAGGACGGAAGCTATAGAAGAATTTTTTGCATGGAAATGCGGCGACCACGGTCGGCAATGCAAAGTGATTCCTTGTGTCCAGAAGCGGAACAAAAAAAAACATTATCAAGCGCTGCACTACATATATTGCGTATGGCGATCACGTGCTTGTCATTGTTGTAAGACTTGGTTCCGCACCACGAATGCTTGTCACTCTTGGTGATTGAAACAAACAAACAAACAAACAAACAAACAAACAAATAGAACAACCATGGTGACTGCATCCCAAGATAAGTGCAAGATGGGCTCACCGATGTTCGCGATCTTGCATACCTGCATTGCATTAGGCTAGCAAATATGCCCAATCGTAATGCAGCCTAAAAACAAGGGGAGCGCTCCAACGCCTTTTTGTGGTAACCACGGCTTGTCTAGCTGCGTTTCCGGAAATAGACAGCCAGAGAGTATGTATAGAAAGGTAGGGATGTCAACCAGAGGTAGTTCTGGTCACCAACCCTGCACGGGCGGAAGGGTGACTCAATGTGATAAGGCAAATAGAGTACCCTAAACAAGGTAAGCCGGGTACGAAATCCAGCGGCAGCAACGTTAGCAGGCAGCGTTCTCAAAGCATATTATCGAGTACCATGTACCTCAGAAACTTCAGCAACACAGCTACGTAACCTTGTGTGTGGAGTTCCTTTCGGACTATTGGCCTAGCACGTTTTGTCCTGATAGTGTACGATTGTACAGTTTACCAAGGAAATCCCCTGTGATCCCTAGTCAAGTGCGTATGCTCTGCTTGTGCGTAGTAAGTAACAGTAACCATACTCCACGGGGTTGCACGGAAAGTGTGGAAAATGAAGTTAAATAAGCCCACCGGCACTTACTCGCACCTAAATCAGTTATAGGTGCTCATTCAGTCCTCCGAGTGTCTGAACATTTTTGTTCACGCCGTCGGCCGCCTTTTGTTCGCTTGCACTGTGACTTCCTTCGCTCTTGGAGCACCCGTAACTAGAAGCTGTTAGATGTAATAGTAAAATTATATTAAGACGCCAAACGATCACACACCTTCTTGATCGAAGACGTACCGCTGCGGCCATGCGTTTCTTTTTAAACATATTTCAAATACCTGAGAGGTCATTAAAGGATATTGAGTAACGATAATTACACGGCTTGTTACTTCAAGAGCAAGTAACAGTAATAAATTTCCGAGAGTTGAAAAATGAAATGTACATGTGAAACCTATATAGAATGTTAGCTATTTAAAATAATGGACAGAGAAAGGCTACACAGAAACACTAAAGTATAGCAGGACAACAGGTACAGTGTCGGAAAATATTGTGGTGCGGTGTCAGCAAGAACCTGATTATTACATACCGGCCCGATACAACCAGGAATAATACCCTGCGTTTACGATTGGTTTCGGAAGATAAGAGTGAAGCTTTTGTCATTATGAAAGCAACGGCACATACGCTTGAAGGGGCACTAGTTGGAATCGACCGCCGGAAGCGTATCTACGAAACAGAAAGAATAGAGCAAATCTTTCATTCGGCTTCATGACTGATTCGCGTCAGCCGGAGGGCAATAATCCTCGCCCAGAGATCAACAAGATACGGCAGGGTTCAGCCATAGATGCGGGCTCGAGAACCAGCCCAGCTGCATCCCGCAAACAAATTACGGGCTTAGCCTCCTCTTCTTATCGATGGCGGCGTCCTCGAAACTGCTCGATTAAGCCCTTTCACTCTATCTGATCCAGTTAACCGTGCGCGTCTCCCAAGAAACTGCAACAAATATCCCGCTAGATTGCCCTGTATTCGTTTCCTCTTGCTTGCATTTTTCTTTGTCTTTGATTCTTCTTTCTTGACTTGCATTCGAGTGGATCTTGAATCGGCCAGAATGGCATAAAGCCAACTGCGGGCCAGCTTAATCCCCGCGGCATTCTGAAGCGAACCTCGAATCCTGGCACAGGCGCCGTGTTAACGTGCTGCAGGGGGCATCCAAGTCGGAATGGTTTCTCATATCTCGTGACCCGATCTCGACCGAGCCGCCATCGGCATCGAAACGCGACAGGCTCGTTAAACAAGGGGGATTACCTCGCCTCCGAGACGAGGTCGTTACGAGTGCGATTGACCTTCGCGTTTAGCATACCCGCAGCTCTGGCAAGATAACGCAGAATTCGAGAATACCCTATCATAGAGCATTCTTCCGGGATCCGCTCGATCAGAGTAGCTCGACGTATGTAGAGTTTATTTCCATTCCATTCCTTTATTTCAGATTCATTCTTTAAAAAAGGAAAAGTGCGATTGCCAGGACAAGAGCAAAAATCCGCTCTTTGTTCTGGCTTGACAATGGCCGTTGCCGCTATGGTATTTGGCAGCAGAGACTTTGGATACATCGGCCGTACGTAAATACACGAACAAACATGCGTACCACGGTGTACACATGCGACTAGACAACATCTCAATGACATAAACGTCAACCAAATTGTTTAGGTTGTTCGCACTACACACGATAACGGTTCTGCACTGATTGCGAAACTCGGCACCTTTATTCTTCTAAGTCGCCGATGAGTTCATGCAAGGTTAAATCATGTCGAGACGTGGGCCAGTTGTCGCGTATTACTACGAAATGGGCAGCGTAGGTAACGCTACGAAAGCTAGGCTTCAAACATGGCCGAAGTATTTCGAGAACTCGATCCTGTCACGGTCGAAAAGTGTGCTCGAAACAGCGTTTCTTCGTACCGACACTCGACATTCTGCCTTGTTCTCTGTCTGTGTTTTCGTATAGCCACTTGTGTATTGTCGTGTACTTTGCGGACTTCTTGCGAGCACGCGAAAGAACGTCAAGACCACTATACTGCGCCGGGCAGCTTTCTTTTTTTTTTTTCGGAATCCCGCTACTCGTATAGTCGCGACAACCTAAGAGACGTTTTTCGCAAACAAGCCGAAACGAAGTAAGCGGACAAAGCAAGAGCACTCACCGAAGAAAACAAGGCAAAAAAAAAAGATAGGGAACGAAATAAGAGGTTCTTTTTTTCTGCAGCGGCTATTCCTACCTCTTTCTCCCCCCACGCTTACGAAACAACGGCCACCGGAACGCGGAACACCCGGCTTCCGAGCATTTTCATTTCGCTTATCTTTTCGCCCGTCCGAGTGATCCGACGAAAAGCCTGTCGCCGTTGCGTAAACAGAGAGAGAGAGAGAGAGACAGAGAGAGAGAGAGATTCGACAAGCCCCATCGCGCTTTTATCGAAAGCGGCAGCCAGCGTCGGAGCGCGGGATATGTTACTCGAACAAGCTTCGAGTGTAGTTTGCTTGTCATATTCCTCTTTCACTTTCTCTTTTTAGTGGAGTAAAGAAAAGAAAGCGTTTCTATATCTTTACTTCCCTTCGCAGCGGCATTACGAACAGCATGCACAAAGCAAACGAATCAAGCGAGAGACGCTTCGGCGGCGAAAGAGACGGCATAAACCGTAATCCAAGACGCAGAACGACATTCGCTGGCACAACACTCTGGAAGGAGTCCCTGGGCGCGGCACGGGCGAACGGCGTACGCAAAGGGCGTTACCATTAGTTTTACGGCAGAATGACAAAAAGGGAACGCGGGCGAACAATGAAGCGTTCACGCTGGAAACGGCGCACACTGAGTGGGCCGGAGAATATGACGCGAGAGTTTTATGTTGCAGGTCTTCATGAAGAGTGCGTTGCGCGCTTTGCAGCAAGTAAGTATCGTATAGTATACAGTGGTGCGAAGCGTTGCCTCTGTTTTAACGATAAGCAAGATATCGGACATAGGCTTGTATTATCGACATCGGACATCGCAGTCCTATTACAACCAAAGGAATGCAAAAATATTTCCGGGATATGTGGAAAGTTTGTGCGATCAGCAGTTGTCTCTGAAGACTCTGACGGAAACTAAAGTTTCAATGACGAGACTCCAGCTGACATGGTAAGTCAGCGACTGCGGCGTTCAACTACTCAGCACCATGTCGGCGGTGCGATACCCGACAGCGGCAGCAGCACTTCGCGGGAGCAGGGGGATGGAGGATGGAGGAGGGGGCGAAATGCCATTAGAGTTCGTCGACGCAAATTGATGAGCACGTTAACCAACACAAGAGGGTATAAATTATTCCCAAGCCGTCTAATGGACCGTATCTCAAATCCTCGGTGTTGCTCCTGGGACGTCGAAGCAGAGGCATCAAATGCGGTAGTTCATTGACAAATGCGAGCGCAAAGAGAGGAACGCCGTGACCAAATCGCCTTGCAGAAAAATTGGCTTCAGTCTGAGGCTTCTCTTGTGTGCCATTTGTTGTATCGTGGTAATATCGCAACATCGGCAAATGTTAATCAGCGGTTCAATCAGAAGATTGTGGCAGACTTGCTACAAATCACGTGAAATAATCACGAGGGCTCGTTCAAGTGTCACAGTTGCCACTGTGAGCGTCAACTTTGCATTTTTGAGAAAAGCTGCTTGGGTAAAATAATATGCTTAAGAAGTGACTCTATTAGACTCGTTATGGAATCCTTGTATGCCAGAGTGTTTTGGCAATGACCGTGATCAATTATATATTTTCTCTCTCAGCTACGAGCTTCAGCGATTCACCAGAACGCGGAATGCACGGGAAATTCTAGAATTATTGCGGTTTTGTTCTTTGAGCACGGATGCAAAGCTCTTCTTGGGGTCTGTGTTACCTTGCAGTCGGATGTAGTTGTCGTGGTCATAGCGCAAACAAGACGATGAGAAGATGATCGCCAACATTCCCCAAATTAGCTTAACCTAGCTTGCTTTGAAATTCCGGCAAAGTTCATCAACACGGCCTGTCAACTTGTTTCCGCCCTCTCCGTCCTCCTCTTATTTGCGCTTACATTCATGACTATGAGAAACCGATGCAGTAACAGCGCAGCTGGCAACAACGGACATCCTTTCCCAGCGTAATAAACTATACCACCGTGCCAATAAATTGCTAGTCTACGAAACTTGTTCGAAAAAGGGGCGCTAGTCATAGAATCGGCGAGAATTTGTTAGTTAACATGTTTGATTTGAAATTTTCGGCCTGAGCAAGCTGAAAATGAAAAAAAAACAGCACGTGCAGGTTTCTGCACGTGACGAAGGAATCCATACTGGTTTCGAAACATTTTTGCAGTTTCAACATTTGATTTACTTCTTTAAAAGGAGTTTTACTTACGACTTGGTGCATCATGTTTTCGGGGAGTGCACCATTATAGAACGCAATGCTTGTTGAGGCGATTGCGAGTAACAGACAGCCCGACTGATCGCGCGTCCCTAGCACCGACATTCGCTCCGGCGATAAATCGAGAAACACGACCGAGTCCGGCCCACTTCAAAAGCCTCGCTCCAACCGATTAAGACGTTAGATTAGTTCGGGTGGTCACAGAAACATTTCTCGAGCTCTTCAAACCGCCGCTTGACTCACCAAAACGGAGGACACAACGCTAAGTGCCTCTACGACTCTCGACCGTGTTCTAGAGATGAACGCTTGGCCCATCGAAAACTGAACCGGCAAACAGAAAGAGAAGGAAAGGGGCTTCAATCTACCCTCGACTTGGGTCATCAACTCTGGGTCGAAAACTTCGATGGAAGACAAACCTTTTCTTGCGCAATTTAAGCAACTGTGAAATTTACTGCACAAGCGTCGACGACTAATGTGGATATGCCTGTCGTTTCATTTGCGCTCGCTGTAACACTGCCGCTCCCTGCTTGCGTGGTCACTTAGCGAGAACACGCTCAGCTCACTGAGTGAGAGTATGTGCGGGTGAGACAGTTGGCTCACGCTTTCCCTGAATTCAGCAGACACTAGTGTTGACAACGCGAAAGGAAGACGGAACGAAGACCGATTCAGTTGGTGGCTCGAAAGCAGTGATGCGTCTTCTCTCGGCGTTGTCACAGATAAGTGCTCGCTGAATTCCCGGAAAATCATGAAGTGTGGCCCACATCGGTAGCAATGCTGCCCGATACACCGAGAAAATCGTAGCGAAGTCTGTCGTGACCGCGCCGGTTTCTACACCTGTACGATTGCCTTCGCTCATGCATTTGCACTGTGAGCGTTTCTTTACTTATTTCAACAGCAATCAAAAGCAAAGCACTGAGTTTGCTGTCTGGGATCATCATGTTAGAGTTTTTTTTTTTACTTGCTTGCTTGCTTGTTTGCTTTCTTTTTTGTGCGTTAGTTAGTAAGTAAGTTCGTTCGCTCGTTCGTTTGTTTGTTTGCATTACCTTTGCGGATGGCTCATACCAACAATACGCGATTGCCAAGGATAGAACAGAATTAGTAGGAGGTGTCTAGTACAGACAGCAAAGACATATATAGAAACAACAAAGAAAGAAATAGGAATGGTCATTCACCGAATGCATTCACCGGTGAGCCATCCAGTGTTTTAAGAGGCTAACGAACCCACTCTTCCCAATGGAAAAAGAAGAAATGAATGAAGAAAGATATTCTCGCCGTATCGCCTCATAAACGCGCCGCCTTCCGACTACGTTCTACCCCGCACGTATAGCTGAATTTTCTTGCACAAAAAAAAAGAAAGAAAGAAAAGGGTGCAAGCACAAATCTTCCCGATCACGTCGTAGAGACCCGGAAGCGGAAAGCCATGCCGGTCGACCCTGCCAGGCGATAGCGATAGCGATAACGAACGCGGTGGCTTAAGCAAAACAAAGAGCACTTCACACGCACAAAATAATAATAATAATAATAATAATAATAATAATAATAATAATAATAATAATAATAATAATAATAATAATAATAATAATCACAATAATAAGCAAGAAGCAACAAAACCACTTTCCCGGAATTGAGCGACGGGCCAATTTTTGTGTCTTCTTTTTTCCCCTTTCCAAAGCGCGCAAAGAGCGTCGCGATTGCTCCCCACAATCTGACGGAAAAGGACCAGCGTCCAGAGCCGAGTCGTTCCGCGCCGACACCAAGGCCTGCAAGGGAACGGGGTGGGCGAGGGGGGGGGGGGGGTAGGCGCCATCGCTTTCGACACGAGCGCCACCCACGGTGGCGGCTGGCACCGAAAGCCTTGCCGGAGGTCTATGGACGTGTATATGCCCACTCCACCGAGCACCGCCCCGCACAGGCGTCTCACATTTTCCCCGGCTCCCCTCCGCGAAGCCTCGTGCTCAGTCGTTAGCGTAACGGCTTTCTGCACGCGCATTGCCGGAAGTTCCGGAAGTCTTATCGCCGCGCCCCAACCGCCACTGCCACGCGCGCGCCACATTGCGCCACGCTGCGCGTCGAGCCACTCGAAGCAGCCCTCTCGACGCTCCCGGCCTTGATAACGCGTCATTCCGACGGGCAGGCGTCGAGGACGGGAAGGGGGTGGGGGACACCATTCCTGTCCTTTCCTACTCCTGCAAATAACGTTCGTCTTTGCATTACGTCCATTGCCTTCTTCTATTCCTTGTTTGCGTTTCCTCAGTACACCATCCTCAGGGGCTCAGTCACCACAGGGCAACTGCCGCGGCGATAGGGTCCAGAGCCCGTATACGCGATAGTTCTTGCGTAAGAACTTTCCCCTGATTGGCTGGCGTTTGGGCGCTACTTTTGTGGTGATAACGATCGCCATGGAAGCGAGAGAGAGAGAGAGAGAAGAGAAGGTTTTATGCCAACTGTAAAGGTTAGCCTAGCTGAAGACTTAGCATGATTCATGGTGCAATAAGGCATGAAAACGAGGTAGAGTGAAAATCGGGCCTCTAGTGATAGCGATCGGCATGAAAGTTTGATGATAACTTGAGCGTTTAGCCTAGTTAATGGTTTCTCATGCTACTCTAGGTATAATACATATGTTCCATATGATGAGGCGTGAAAGAGAATGAGAATAAAGAACGCGCGCATACCCACACATGCAAATTAGGTACGCTAGCATACGAACTAACCAGGGGGAGATATTCTTCAAGTGTCCACCAAGTAGACTGTACATTTCGGCTGCCGCTGATCGGTGGGAGCTGCACGAGCGAGAAGGAGACCGGCTGGGGGCATCTTCCTACTCGCTCGTACCTCGGTCCAGCCAAGCTCTCTTTCTCGATATCAAACGTGCATTTGACAATGTCCTACGTGCTGCAATTTTAAATGCCCTTGAACAATATAGCATTGGTGGCCGTCTGCATAAGTGGATAGCCAGCTATCTGCAAGAGAGAACGATATTTATGACAACTTTAGACGGTGATACACGAAACCATCGCGTCTATCGGGGGGTGCCTCAAGGAGGTGTACCGAGCCCAGCCTTATTTAATGTCGTTCTGGTTGGACTATCAAAGAACTTGTAGGCGGTCTCGGCCTCTGTGTACGCAGATGACATCTGCATATGGACCACGAGCTTAGCATGCTTGCAGGTAAAAACAAAGCTACAGCGCGCAGTGTCAATAACGTCGGCATCACTCAATAGTCGTGGACTCGCCGACCAAGAGAGTAGCCATGGCATTTACACGGAAGTCAATGGCCTGTTACCCCGTTATGATTGATGGGAAGGTTGAACCTTCGGTAACCCACTACAAGTTTCTCGAAGTCACCATCGACCATGAGTTATTTTGGTCGAGACACACTTTTGCATTAAGAAAAAAGCTGGACAGCTTCGCAAAAGTCGTTCGACATCCGCAGACTTGAAAGTGCTCAGCCTCGCGTACTGGGAATTTGTCTAGGACTACCACGGTGTGCTTCTACTTGGGTCACAATTGCAGAGGCACGCGCGTGCCCAGCCCGAACTTATCTGCAACATGAGCCATTGCGAGTGCATCTAAGGATACCGACTGGGCACAGGAATCATTCACTAAGAAAGGTCACAAGCACACGGCCTGACGCCGCCTACTCAGAAGCCGTGCTGTCGCAGCAAGATATACTGCCGTCGGACTTAGCAGCGCATGACATACCGGAAGTCCCACTCTGGACGGTCGAAAAGCCGACGGTGAGACCCTCAATCCCCGGAATAACGAAGAAGTCTAAAATGCCGCTTGCTGGGCTGAAGCATTTCGCGCTACCCGACATTATTTACAGGTACGGATATACCGAACATGTTTTCACAGATGGTTCTGGAACACAGACCTCTCCCGGGGCAGCTTACGTGGCACCCGGAATGGGGTTCACGCTGCAGTTAAAGATTTTAGGCACGTGAGAAGAGTTTAGCATGTCCAACGCACCATAAAATCAGTCTTGAACTTTCCATGTGAGACTGGCTTGGACGGTCGTTTGTATACGACCTGTGTAAACAGTTTTTTTTTAGACGTGAGACAGTGCGAAATGTGTTTGCAAATAATGTTTTGTGGGGACAAGATTACTTCTCGGTGTAGTGTGTCTAAAGCGCACATATGCGTTTTGGACAACGTGTATATAGTAGCTCATTGTACCATAACATAATCACCTGCTACCTACCTCTCCCTGTATCTCCCACTTCCCCTTACCCCAGCGAGGAGTAGCAGGCTAGAGAAACGCTTTGCAGGCGGACCTCTGTTCCTTTCTCTTCATTAAATTTTTCTCCTCCAGCACTCCAGCAGCTTTCTTTTCACCTGCCCCTAACCGCCCCCCTCCCCCCCGATGCGGGGGCTAGCTAAGCATCATTCATTTGTATCATCACACCTTGCTGGTGAAGCAGAGCACTCACTCACACGGACACAGTGAAGACGCACAAGACGACACTCGCTGCACTCGCAACTATTTTATTTCAGAACACATACTTCATATTTATATACCTGCCTATATTCATGAGTATATTAGACGCGTTCTCACGAATCCTCACCATAATTCTTACATCTCTCTCTTCTGCCATAATTCCTTTCCCTCAATGGTCAGTGAGCTAGAGCACTCCAGTACATCTCCACTCTATGTTCTAGCTATTCCCGGTGGCAGTGATGTGGCCACAGCACGCAATGGCCCAACCGCACAACCACATGGTCACTCGGTACCAGCTCCGATGACTCGGACATGGAGCCCTTTCACAATCTGTCCGTCCGTCCATCGACAAGTTGTATTCTCTTCGCTTTTCCTTCGTTAAAATGGGACGACCCCGAACATCGGCACGAGCGATTCCATAAATTTGACGCTGGATTTCGATTCCGGCTTCCACTTCGGCTGCGAAATGGCCAGGAAACACTCATCCGTCGTTTACGGCTTGGTGTGGCGTACACTTGCCGATACCTTCACAAGATTGGACGAGAACGGGACTCTGACTGTAGCATCTGCGACACTCCCGAGACAATAGATCACATGCTCTGCGTGCGCCCTCAATATGCGGCCGAGTCAAGGACGAAGTTTATCGCAATTTTACTTCGCATCGATAAATGATTCAAGTTGTATTCAAAAATGATCCCTCCTCTAAATTTTTGGTCTCCATAATTTCTTCTGATTGTGGCTATCTATGGCGGAGAACACTATCGCACTTTGGTTTTCGCCACTTGCACTACATGTCACACAACATCGATTCACTCTATCGCAGCCAGGTCACTATAGTACTCTGGTCAAAACCATACCCACATACCCTAGCCTGAGAAAAACGAGGGGATCCGACTGGCATTTCCCGGACCTCATTTCACTGTGTTTCTTCTCTCTTGTTTTGAGAAACAAAACACTTCAGAACGTGGCAGAATAAGAACAAACAAACCAAACAAAAACAAGAAGTCGGGCACCATCTACCTCGAAACGACAAAGAAGGAAAACCCAGCCGCGCGAAAACACCCCGAGAATCTCGTCTTCATCGATTGGCAATCACATGAAACTCGATGCCGCCGCTAAATGAAAGCCCGGAAACAACGAAAGGCAAAGGCAATCAAGGGGCAAGAAAAGAATTACGGTATACGGGAGGAGCCGAAGGCGGCCGGGAGAGGCTGAGAGGCGCAAGCATGGCGAAAAAAGTGTGCGAGGCGCTTTTAGAACGTTGCCTCGCATCAAGGTGAGGTAGCGAAAGCTCCGCTACGGCACGACGTCGAAGCTTGGTTTCTTCGCAGATGCCGAGAACGCAGATTTTCGTCGAGGAAGCGGAAAGCGGGGGAGGGTGGGAGGACTAGGTGGAAGAGGGAATAAAGTATCGGATTCGTCTTTATAGTCCTCTCACTTCTTCGCGTTTGCCCGCTTTATTTTTCTTCCGCATGCACTTCTTCGAGGGGAGAGGGAACAGCTTATACGATGCAGCGAGACAAGCACACTTTTCTCCTTCTTTCTTTTCTTTTTGGGACGCGAGAAAACCGAGGGATTTGAGACGAGACGACGGCGGTGGCCGACGGCCCGAGAGAAAGCGAAAGAGAACATCGACGTCCGCTTTCGTAACAGGAACGCGCACACCGACGGCACAATTTAATCGAGCATGTAGCGCGCGCGCACGCTCATTTGCGAAGCGCATATAGAGCGCGCTCTAGCGGCCGGAACAATAACTCGGACAAGATACAATCTCCGCTCCGGGGATTATATTAACGGGCCCCCTCGCTACCCCCTCGCACTCCTGGAGCTGCCGCCGTTTCTTCCGCCGCTGCGCTTGCCGGTGCGAGGAGCGGCGCGATGGCCGCGGTGCGTGCCTTTTTTTTGCGCACGGCGCTCGCTGGCTCGCTGTGGCGCTTGAGGAGAGGGTAGAGAGAGAGAGAGAGAGAGAGAGAGAGAGAGAGAGAGAGAGAGAAGAATACAGGAAGGCAGGGATGTTAACCAGTCAATAGTCTGGTTGGCTACCCTACACTGGGGGAAGGGAGAAGGGAAAGAGAAAGAAGGGAGAGAGAAGGTGTAGGTGCGTGAAAGGACAGCACTTCAGTTAAAGTCGCTCGAGCAAACCAGAAGTTCTGAGAAAACACAAAAGTGCCTTCACTGCCTTCTGAGCCGATGATCGGTCGGGACGGTGCTCTAATATTGTCTGTTCACTCAGAGGACGATCGTCTAGTTTCCTCAGTGTGTCGGACAAATACTGCCTTTGGGCTTGAAATTGAGGAGAATGGCACAATGTGTGGTCAATGTTCTCCTCGCATGCGCAAACATCACATGCAGGATTGAGGAACAGCCGGGCTTCGGGCTTGGCTAGCGGCTTGGCTCGCTTCTCCGCGAGAACCTTCCTTCGTAGGTCTTTAGTGACTTTATAAACGGCCACGCACACAGTCGAGACTACTGCGGGCCCACTTGTGCAAGGCGTTTCGGGAAAGCCGCAGCCGCGGCCTCGTCGTCGTTGAGTGTCAGCCTCGGCTACGCGGAGGTCGTGGGCTCGAAGCCACGCGGCCACCGGTTACCGACCGGTTATCCAAATGGGCGTAGGCGCGAGAGGGCGGGACCCATGGCTTTCGTTACGGGTAAGTCGCTGTGGGAAGGGAGCCCGCGCCATGGAAATCTCCGAGGGAAGGAACTTTGGGCCGCTCCCGTGGCCACGATTTCCCATGTGGTGCCCTAAATGCACCTATTGAGGTTGGGACACCTTCGGCTCGGGGGACAAATGCCCCCTACCAAGCGCTGAGGTTCCGTAATGGCCGAGCACCAGGTCGGGAGCGCGCTTGTACCTATTTTGACGGTAAGCACCCGGCGGCATCACTTGGCTCCCGCAGCCGTGGCGGAGGCCCTTCAAGGAAGTCGTGTGTGGTTGGACAAGAGGCGCCCAGAGATGACGCGGAAAATTTATGTTGGGCCCCCTTTCGGAGATCTGAACCCCCCCGAGAGTCGAGCACCTGGCTGGGGGAGCATCTACACCCGTCGGAAAAGCACTGGTGGGTTTCCGGCAGCACCGGGATTTGAGCTCGGTAATTCCCTCATACGTGGCGGAGGCTCTACCACTAAGCCACCGCTGCGGTCGCCTGACTACCGTCTCGGCTTGGCTTCGGCGATGAGCGGAACGAAAAGACTAAAGCAGGCGCTAGTGTATGCACGTCTGCAAAAGAACATTCCCTTGTTGGTCTTTATCGGCTTTTAATATACCACTCAGTTTGCTCCAATCTGCCGTGGTTAAGCCCGCAACACGATAGCTAGGTCGCGGGATCGAATCCCGGCCACGGCGGCCGGTGGGAACCGAACCCGGTTCGGTTCCCACCTGCGGCAAGTTGTTTTTTCATCCACTTTAATTTGCATTAATTTATCGTTTCCTTAATTCATTTATTAAGCACAAGTAAGTTCCCCTATGTTGTCCTTGGCGTCAGTGTTTGTTGGCTTCTTATGATATGACTAGTATATATATATATATATATATATATATATATACATATATATATATATATATATATATATATATATATATATATATATATATATATATATATATATATATATATATGGCTCGGCTTCGGGTACAGATAGCGGCTTGGCATATGAGGAGCGAATGAGACAACTGACGCCACTGTGTGCATGCATTCAGTAGAACATTTTATTGTTAGTCTTTTCAGAGTTTCTCGCTACAAGGCCGGAATTCTGCGAGCCCACTTCCGACGAGTTCCGGAAAGAAAGATGGCTCGGATTTGGTCTAGGCTAACGGCTTGCCTTCATCAATGAAAGGGAGGAAAAGACTGAACGAAACGCTCATGTATACATGCTTGCACAATAACCTTTCCTAGTTGGTCTGCACGGACTTTCTACCTGCCACCCATTCTGTTCTGATGGAAGGAAACTTTCGACGCGTTTCGGGAAAGGCGAAAAATGGCCTGGCTGATAGAGTAGCTAGAATCAGACACAAACAACAAATCACGGACAGAGAGCATATATGCATATCCAACTTGCAATTGCCTTTCACTCAGACTTTCTCGTTATCACTCCATGAAACTAATGGGGCAGACCTGCTGCTGCACGGGTCAGAATGACCTTTTTTCGAGCTTGGCAAGCCTCGCAGCTACAGAATCTAACAAGCAGAGAGAGAGAGAAACGAAGATGAAAAGGTAGGTATAACCAAGGACGTGTCCTGTTGGCTGCCCTATTCTTGGGGAACGGGAAATGGGCCAGAATAGATAAGGACAGCAAAGAAGTCAGTCAACAGGCAGTCGCAGAGGAACCTCCACTGTCACAAGCGTTCATACAATCCAGTATCCTTCACGAAGTGCAGAAGGGCTTTTGTTGCCTTTTGCATATACCATGGTCCAAGGATCTTTTATTCCGAGAGCATTCTATTACGTAGCAGGCTGTGTTTAGTTTGTAGGGTACGTCGTTGAGTGTCAAAGGATGGGCAGTGACACAGAAGGTGCTCTAGAGCCTTACCGCACCCGCACAAGCCGCCACGCCGCACTGTTGGCCATCCCTATTGGGGATGAATAGGTGTTGGTAAATGCGAAGCTAAACCACATAAAGAACAAGCTCAGAGGGTTATGCCGCCAACGTTGCTGTTTCCAAAAGCCTACCACAGTTCTTCCACCCGCCTCAAATGGCTGCAGTTCTTGCACCTCCTGATAAACAGCTTCGCTGCGCCCTCGGCTACTGGCTTGGCTCAAGTCACCTGCCAAGTAACGAAAGAAGCAGCCGCAGCTGCGTTTACAAATGAGCTCTCGTGTTTACTTAATATCCCTCCCCCGCCTCGTCAGGTGTTTGTAAGGTTCGCGCATGCAAACAAGCACGCAGAATGACGCAAACACGCACACACAAAACATTCACGCACGCACGCAATAACGGGCACCCTTGTAGGCTATTGTGTTGCTTTTCTCCGACGGCATTTAACAAGCGCCGGGCTCTCTTCTCAGGTTTCTGGACGGCAGTGGAACGGCCTCTGTTGTTCGTTTTACGAAAACTGCACTTACGGCCGCGAGAAACAGCCTCCGATGAAAGCTTATTGCGAGCTCCTTTTCGGACGCGTTAATCTCTTAATCCTCTGAGACGAAAGGGGACTATCGATTTTCGCGTTCGAAGACACAGCGCTGTGGCTTCACCGAACGAGGTGTTAGCTTTGGCCGAAGCTAGTCCGCTTACGACTGGGTGACTCGCTCGGCCATTTCTTTAACCGGAACCGATGAACAAAAAAGATCTAAGCAACCAGGTGCTGTCTCTGAAATGTGAGCCTCAACGGTTTTGCTCAAAATTTTGTCGGTCGCACAGAGGTGTGCTCGGTGTCCTGTAGAACGAGAAGAACGAAAATAATTGAAGTTCTGGAAAAGAAAGAAATTGTGGATTATCTTTCGAGCTTCGCAAATTTGACACGTCGGCTTATTGGAAATGCACCTACAGAAACGAACATAAAAAATGGCATGCATCTTGTTTTTTACAGTTAGACAGCGCAAACGCGGCTTCCTGCATCCACCGGTCTGTCCTTTCCATTACGTTGACGACGGCGACCTCCCCCATTAACGTGGTCGTCTTTAGGCGAGCTCTTCGTGCTCGATTTCACGAACACCATAGAGCGAATGGAATATGCGGGTAGCATTTAGCTACCGCTAATTGCAATATGCATGCGATAGCATTATTATAACTTTGACAAACACATATTGTTGCATAGATACAACGAGGTGAGATTCAACGAACGCGCTGTAATCTATGAGAAGTGAAGCTTTTCTGAACCGCTTACTTAATTGATAGAAAATTGTTCATCTTCTGGCACAAGATTCTTCAGCATAGCGATTGGTGGACCTTGAATAACATGACAAAGGCCCAAGCTTTACTATTGCACTATCTCCAGGACGGGTCCAAGTTTTATGTTAGTTACCTCCAAGGTGGGTGAAGTCCGGCTATAATGATATCGCAATAACCCTTTGAGACGCTGTCTACACAATTGTGTATAGCAGCAGAGTGCATCAATAGCAAAAGCGCTGAAGAAAAGAATGGTATTTAAAATGTGTTTCGTACATCTTGAAACGCGTATTATTGGAACTGTGCTGCAATTTTGAATAATGTGCAGAATGTTTTAGCAAACTGAGTGGGAAGGTGGACGGCTGGGTGTTTTTACTCTGTGTCAGCATGTTGTATGTAGCGGGCTGACTGCTTTCGTTGTTTTTCACAATGTCGTGCACCAGGCATAATTTTCAAGTGACTGGAAGGGCTTTTCAAGCGCTGAAAAATCAAAAATGGTATATGAGTTCTCATATTTGGCGTTCCTGTTGGGAGTTTTCGCATGGAGCCGAAATTTTGTAAACTTGACAAAACTCACTAAACAATTGAAAATTCCTAACCTTTTCTGCAGCTGTACACTTTCTATGATTCCGAAAACGCAAGAGATGTGGTAAAAGCAAGTTTTCAATCAACAGGATAAAGTGGCTTCTGAAAGGGTTCAAACCAACACATGCCCGTGCGGCCTCGTGCAGTTTCGAGCTGAGCGCGCTGACCATTGCTCTGTTGCACAATTGCGGCGCTTGCAGGATTATGCGGGGTTTGGCGCCCGAACATGGGACTCTGAGATTAATGGCCTCTGCGCACGCGTTTCGGAGTCCACAACAAGCTATGCTGCCGCAGGTAGGAATCCAAAATTGAGTGCAACGCAAAGAAGTCATTGTTGAGGAAATAGCACTGCCCGCTTGGAAGCGTTCTGTCAATGACCTCACGCCACCTTTTCTTTCGTGGGAGCTTTTTTTTTTTTAAAAGAAAAGGCCTTCATTAGAACTGCGTCCAAAAATCACGATTGCCTGGCAATAGCTCCTAGAGCACATCTTTACCGTAAGAGCAAACGTCATTCGATTGTACATGATCTCAGACACGTTTTAGCATACACGAAAGAGTTCTTGCGCTTTAAGTTTTCGTAAGAGAAACCGTAATTCAATCATGATTTCGGACATGTATTAAGCGAAGGCGGCTGGCCAAAAGGAACCAGCTCTCATGAAGGAATTGCTTTGTCCCAGAGCCGGGGGATTTTCGATATCGTCGGGGGCGCCCAATCCACAAAGGTTCTCGTTCGTAAATGCAACATATTGCCCATTGGTTTGCCGCCTTCACTAATACGATGTCCAGCACGACGATTGGCTGGAATTTACCTTTGCGGGTATTTCCAGCATCCGTGCTTTCTTGCGTGTGTGTTTGTCAACGCGGGCCGAACACCTTTTAACTTCTGAGTAAGTACGCCTTTTCTTTAGCGAACGGACGTACGGAAAGAAGCATATCGACACGTTTCGTTCGATTTCGGGAGGGAAAAGCAAAAGGTGGCCCTTCGTTGGCATTTATTTCGACCTGACGCAAGCACTCTACCTGGCCCTCCAGAGCATCTGTGCCGCGGTTCCGTGATGCGGCCGGAAAACACAACGCCGGGCCCCGCGGACGGTCAATTATGCACGCGTTCCTGAGTATCCGCCAGCTACACGAGAGACGAGTGCGCCTGAGGCAGATTACGCGCCTCGCGCAGGCCCCGGAAGACACGTGAGACCTGCGCATGCGCATTTGTGCTTAACTGCAGGGGAGCCCCTGAAACTTGCATCGCGTCTTTCTTTCACTGTAGTTGCAGTTTTCTTTTCTTTCTCCCGTTTTGGCCAGAAGCTGTTTCTTTCGAGGCCTCACCTTCTTTCTTTTTTGACCTGAATCTAACCGTGTATAAAAACGTGTAGCGAACTTCAAGCTGCTTTTTTAGCCTCGTCTTCCAACGCTTGCATGATTAAAGGGGAGCTTGGAGCAAATACGTTGACACAACGCAGCGTCTTTGCCGCGGCATCCTAAACTATTATCGCCGCTCTCTCCTAGTGGGCGTTTAAATAAGGAATTTCAGCGTCCTCCTGCCCCCCCCCCCCTCCTCCGAGCCACGCTAGACTAACCGGACAAGCGCCCACTCGTGGAAATTAAACGTTCTTGTAAACTGGACTGCACGAAAAATCAGCGCGAACCGCTACGAAGACGCTGCCGCGTCATTTGAGAGATGCCGGACAGTGTGTGACAAGTTGTGACGATGCGCAGTGTGACGTAGAATGTATCGGTGGGATGTCGAGACTGTTGATGACAATGGAACGCCTCCGCAGACTGTGGGACAGCGTCCGCAGGAACAGTTCCGAATTGAATTTTTTTCTTGTCTTGCTTCTTTTTGTCTCTCATCTTTCGCTCCTCCTCGAGTACAGGGTTATCAACCGGAGATATCCAATAGCTCACCTCCCTGTCTTTCCCCTACCTTCTTGTCTCTCTCTCTATCTATCTCTAAGCTACCTTAAGATTCAAGAAAAGATAGCCAATGCATAAATGTCCCACGCGACCCTGCGGTAAAGAGCACCCCTTGCTTATAACAACGGGAAAATATGCACATTGATGAAAGCATCACCTACATTAGCGCTGCGTACGCACGGAGACACCGTGGTCTCGATACAAGTCACACCGCAACACGTCTGAAGTTGACGCTGCCTTCCAAATGTTTCCAGGGCGCTCCGTGGCAAAGTCCCTCCACAGGGGGCTCTACCGCAAGGTGTACGCGAGAGCTGAATGAGTACAACTTTTCGCGTCGGATTAGGACGACGGCGACGCGCTACCGCGGCACGCGAAGAAGGCAACGCATAAGACAAAGTTCCGCAATGGATTATTCATCGTCGACAGAGCTACGGCTCATGGCCGCGGCAATGCGGTCTCCGAAGCCGCGTTCCGATGAATAATGCCGCCAGAAAAGCTTTCAAAGACGGCAAGATCGATTAAAGATGAAAAGCCTTCCGTGTCTGCTTTCGTCCTGGTTATGTCATTCTTTCCATTTCTTTTGAGGAAATATAGTATTCAGCACACGTGAGAAGAGACGGTAAACAGCCTGGTACTTTGGGGCTGCATTATTTAGGCGACATTGCGCAGACAAAGCGGAACGTGACTTACGCTTTAGGAAGGAACGTAGTTTTTATGTGTACGAAGAACGCAGCGTGCGTGTATGCAGTCGGCCGTAAATGTTTAGGGGACGCGGGTCCCATGAGACAAATGTGAATGTCTGCTATGTTTAGGCATGGAGCTTCTAATTTAACTTTTTTTTTTTAATATGCGTGGGTCTCAAAGGCTACTGAACCACACGTCAACTTTGAATTTCGTGGTCGAAATGTACGTTGCCACGATCGTTGAGGGTACGTCGCGCGTACATTGGTGCATGGTAAGTACACGGTGTACATTACTCGAACATGCTCTAGCGCGTGCGCGTTAGGCGTTATAGGTGTATAGTTCACGGTGAAGTTGTAAGCGTTACAGAATTCCAGTCCGCTGTCATTGCATGGCCGTCTACCGAGGGAGTATGGTTACAGAAAGCGGATGTAACTCTTGTCTTATCGAAACTATATTGAAACAAATTCCATCACAATTAGCCGCTAAGATGACTCTAACGTTACGACTTTTAATCGACTTTTCCAAATTACGTAGTTCGTAGATGCAGGAGGTCAAGAAAAGAAAAGAAAAAAAGAAATATAAGCTCCCTAAATGATGCCTCTCCCACAACAGGAATTTGACGGGACAACGTCTGATCGCATCCTGCTGTACGATCGTAACACCAAACCTTGCTTCCTCCTTGAAGCTTTTACATTGCGCTTTAAACGTCGAAGACGTAAGCAATGCGGTCGAATGCTTTCGTCGCTGACAGCGTGCAGTTGCACACCTGAGCAAGACTTACGATTGTGTTTTGGAGTGCGGATGTAGCAGGCGTACAACGTAAGCTGACCGCAGGGATGGTGGCCAGTTGTACGTTCAGAGGAAGTCTTACGACTAAAGTCTCGCATCCTACTCAGCCACGCCAGTGCTGTCGCACGTCGTAGTTAAGACGCCTGTAGACATGAGAGTCTGGGCTGCGCAGTAAGGCTCCGGTCGAGATACAGCGCGTGCCGACATCACAGCATGCTCCTATTTCTTACGTTTATAAAACATGGCGAAGGTCAAGAAAGAAAGCAATGTAAGTTGCTTCAAGCTTGACTCCCGTGCAGGAGAAATTGACAATGCAAAGTCTAATCACACCCTGCTGTGCAGTAACAGGCACTACGTGCCCCTTGATTTGTACCCGACAGCTCCCAATTACATTGTATTTCTAACGGCGAAGGCGTCAGACCTTGGCCGTACTTACTATTCAAGGGCAAAGCTGTAGTCGTATACATTTGAGCAAGACCTACAGCTGCGGTTATCCGTGCGGCTGTTGTCGACACGCAGCGTACGTTCACCACGGAGAAGATCGCAGTCACACACCCGCGGCCTTTCAACGACAACTCTGGTCGCATGTCTTCGTCCAAACATGTGAACGTGGTAGTACATCTAGACGTACGACCGCATTGCGTCTAGACGTACGTCTAGAAGACGTCGAGACTTACGAACGAAGTGTCCCGTATACAGAGGCGACGTGTAATCGGCGTACAACGTACGTCGACCACAGGAAAGGTCGCAGTCGTGCGTCTGCGCAAATTATGGTTGGTTGGTTCGGTTTGTGCAGACTTTGCGAGCGTAGCCGTACATCGGGAAGCAATATGCTCTATCAATACTACTGTGTATGCATACTAAGCCTGTTATACTCAGTGGTAAAGGCTGGAGCACTTTTCTTTTATATTTCTCTTTGAGCTCCCAAATAATATATGTGTACGCATACTCTGCGGCTCTCGTCGACAGGCTATTGCTGTGCACGACTAGCGCGGTCACAGACGCATGCCACCGGGGAGTCTATCGGCTCCGCTGCCTGCAGTATAAGGTACTTTAGGAGTACTCCTTGCTGGACTACTTGGTGGTGCATAGCTATTATAAGAGAATGGCAAATTACCAACGCTCGTCCTGTCTCCTTCCTTGGCGTGTTGTTATTTTGCGTTCTCCTAATAACACTGCTTTATGTTTAGTGTTTTCCCTTGCGTGGAAATGCTGACTTTCTTTTTTTCAATTCAGACTTCTCCAGATTCGTAACCGCATCCTTCCCGACTTCTGCTTTTCGGTCAGCGAGTGACAAATAACGTAGCCGACGACACTGCCTGTACCACAGACGCTGAACGCAGTACACAAGTTTAGAAAAAAAAAAGCTTGTTCCCTGTAATATAAACCAATACGTCCTAGCGTTTGTTGCTCCGGTAGGAATAGGCTACCTTGTGCAGTCTGGTCTGTGACAGCCTCCGTTGGTAGTTTTCGCCCTGTCCAGCCCATCTCACAGCATATGAGTGTACCTGCTTCTCTTTCATTTATTTATTTATTTATTTATTTATTCATGTATTTATTCATGTATTTATTTATTTATTTATTTATTTATTTATTTATTTATTTATTTATTTATTTATTTATTTATTTATTTATTTACTGACTGACTGACTGACTGACTGACTGACTGACTGACTGACTGACTGACTGACTGACTGACTGACTGACTGACTGACTGACTGACTGACTGACTGACTGACTGACTGACTGACTGACTGACTGACTGACTGACTGACTGACTGACTGACTGACTGACTGACTGACTGACTGACTGACTGACTGACTGACTGACTGACCGACCGACCGACCGACCGACCGACCGACCGACCGACCGACCGACCGACCGACCGACCGACCGACCGACCGACCGACCGACCGACCGACCGACCGACCGACCGACTGACCGACTGACTGACTGACCGACTGACCGACCGACCGACCGACCGACTGACCGACTGACCGACTGACTGACTGACTGACTGACTGGCTGGCTGGCTGGCTGGCTGGCTGGCTGACTGACTGACTGACTGACTGACTGACTGATTGATTGATTGATTGATTGATTGATCGATCGATTGATTGATTGATCGATCTTGGTCCTCGTAAGCTTCAGCCAGCTTCGACACCTTGACATCTTTTGTTTTAGAAAAGCTAATCGTAATATTAAAGGAGTTCTGTCCAAGCGTCTATTCACTGCAATTTTATTACAGTCCGCTTCAGTGTTCTCCAGTAAGTGTATGCCAGATACCTAGGTGACTGAGTGTACGAGGGCGCTAAGATTTGGAAGTTGTATCCCAAATAGGTTGTCGAACACGGATAATGAGAAATGGAGACAACCCGAAATCTAGAAAAATGGGATAATTTATTTTACTTCGACAGACAGGCTTCGAACGCACGTGCAATCAGAAGCATAGAAAGAAGTACACGACCTAGATAAGAAAAATAAGAATATTATTCGATATCCTCAACAACGCCTTGAGAGACCAAAGAGGCTACAAAGTAGTGTAACAAAAACGAGCGGAAAAATATGCAATATATTAGCAAGTGCCGGAAATCGGGTCGCTCTTAAGCTTCCTAGAAATTTTCGTTCACCAGAAATCGAAACCCGTGCGCCTGCTCGACGGGCAGGTTATAAAGAGAGCAGCGAAATCGGGCGAAAGGAAACAGAACCAAGCACAAGAAAAAGAAAAGAAAAAGGGGTAGGTACTTCAGGTATGAACAATCGCATAGTGACGTTACGCCAACACAAATAGGGCACACACACACACAAAAAAAAGATACGACCAAAATGATTTCAAGCTCAATACGGCGTAAGCGAAGCAGCAAGAGAGCCCTCAGGGCATCTGCGCGAGAGGCCAGTTTCCGTCAAACACAAAAAGAAAATAGCCTGCGGGGGAAAAAAAGAAGGACGTACAGCGACGTGCTGGACCTGTCCGCTTGAACGTCCGGCAAGTGTTTGGCCAGACGTTCCAATATGGAACGCTCCATTCACTTAGTTCCTTTCATTTTTTTCTTTCTTTACTTTTTTGTTGTCTCGTTCATTTCTCTTCTTCCCCTTTCGCGTGGCGATGTGTTCTTGCTTTATTTCCTGCTATTCAAGAAGCAGCCAACAGCTGCAAATGATTGGCGAAAGACGTACGCGAAACCTAAGGAATAGAGAGCGAGAAAGTAGCAGGAACTTCAAAAAAAGAAAAGAAAGAAATTGGAACCAATGACTGCCCTAAGCATGGTATAAGCTGCTACAACTTGTCGGAGGTTGGCCGAGGCACACGTCAACGGTGAAGTGAGCTGCGAAAAAAAAAAAATGAGAGAAAACGAAAGCTGTACCGGAGTACGGCCAGAAGTGCTGCTGAAAGTAGGCACTTCGAAGCCGTCGCGAAAAGCTCTCTTGAAAGTTAACGGGGCGTTGAATGAGCACTAACTTGCAATCAATGGAAACTCAATAGCAACGATCTGGAGGACCTTTTAAGGTCTTGACAGGCCACAAGTCGTTTAACCAGCTTTTCCTTTCCTCTTTCTTTTTCTTTTCCTGAAGGTCTATAGTAGTTCAACTATTTCTCGTTAAACGTCGATAGAGACACAACATAAATTGGGTAAGATATTTGTGTTGAAGTTCTCGATCTTGAAAACGCGCCGCGACGGAATGAAATATCCGCTGAACTTTTTTTGTTGTTGTTGTTGTTGTAGTAGTTTCCGCAAGCAGCGCTTAACAGGAAGCTTTAGCCTGGAGCCAAATCCAATTTCCCAACTCAGATACGTGTGAAACGAAAAACTGCTCTCATTATACGAGCACTGAACCAATTTGAATGAAATTTGTTAAATTTACGAAAAAAATCTATGGTCAACGGACTATAAGAAGCACAGTATTGATTTAGGGCTTACTATACTTTTAATGCCAAAATAGCCGGAAATTAGCAACATAAGAACCAACTGAAGCATTAGTTTAAAAATATATAACTAAGCATCAGAACAGATACCACAGTTCGGTGACCTAGATTCTGCCGGCTATGTATGCCAGGCTAACCCCGCCTGCTTCAACATCACCACCACCACCACCACCACCACCACCATCACCATCACCACCACCTAGATTCGTTCAAGCAAGTAAAGCGGACAAATTTGATATATGAGTTTGGAGATTGCGTGGCATTGTTACAACTGTTTACGAGTGCTTACTTTTTTTTGCGAATGTCCTGCTCTCAAATAAGTAGCATTCTACAAAACGGTGTACAGCGCAACAATTAGGCGCGCCTTGCATGTCCTAAAACGGGCATACACATTTCTGATATCTTTTCTTTTTTATTGCCGGGTTACGAAGTTGGACACTTTATGTAATGAAGTACGTTTTAAATTTAAGCTTTCTTTTGCCTACGTTTTCGGGGTTTGGCATGGTTGCCTGGCTGCTGGGTCAGTATCCATCTCGGCTGATATACCTGCGGATATGTATACAATGGTTATATGAAAGTGTCCCCGAAGTGACCTACATAAACTTGTATGCTGACCAAGTTTGCGGGAACCCTGTTTTGCGTAACAAAAAAAAAATCTTCCTCAGAAAACTTGAACATTACCGTCCTCTCAGAGGCACATCTAAAGCTCGCCGATCTGTTGATGGAATGGTGAATTATACTTAACGAATTCTTTCATTTAATTTGCTTTCTTTGAAATAGCGATTCGGTATGTCTGCCACCGGTCACTTCGGCCGATACTCCAGAATGGATGTGTGTCCCATTGTGGCACAGAAAGAGGTCTCTGAAACCTTTGAATGTTGCTTGACGCGGGTCGCACTTTTCTCCGCATACGCCTGTTATCGCCGTTCTTCCTTAAACAAGCGTGTCAGAGCGACTATCGACCTTCTGCCATCGCTGCATACACGTGTCGCACTGTGCATACGGCTGATGTGGTGTTTTACATTTCCCCGTTGCTTGTGAACGATGCTGCGCATAAACATAAGAAGTGCATGACAACAATGTTGTGACCTTTGTGCTGGATAAAACAAACAACCCTCTAGATTTCTCGTTGCATACGATGACAGTGAACAAAATTGTACGCGTCACCCTTAGTTGTAGGTAACTTAAGTAACCCCTTATGCCTCGCTTCAGATAGACTACAACCTGGGCGTTGTACCTGCATATTAATCGCTCCTTCTTTTAATCTTACATTCTTTAAAGTGATTTTTCTTTAATATATCAGCTAAACAAAAACGTTCCTCCCAGAAGTTCGTAAACTCCAACTTTCTTTATTCTTTTAAAAGCGACAAACTTCATCAAAATCGGTGCAGTGGTTGCCGAGCAAAACGATTTCTCCGTTGCCATGTGTTTACAAAGACAGGAGCTCGTGACGTCACGCTTCCTCTTAAGAAGAGCCGCGAAAACCTTATAGGTAGGTTTTCTAAGAACTTTCTAACAACGACTACAATTTCCGTAAGCGTGCCCAAACTAAGACTGCGGCCAGCTACTTGCCTTGCTTATTGGCAAGTTCTTATTTCCACCACTCTTCATAATGTCGAGCCAGAAACTTGCTCTTTCATTCCCACTACGTTCACAAAGCTTCGCGAGTCCATAGCCTAGTCACTGTAAACATGTCTTCAAAAAAAAAAAGACTAAAAATGCAACAACTGTGCCATATAGGCTTGTCGGGCAGTCCTTTGAAATGCGAATCACCCGCTATTCGTCGTTGTGCCACAGACGACAAAGAAAAAAAAAATAGATAACAAAAAAACTTCAAAGAAAGACGTGAAGCATGCAGTAAAGATTAGTCAGCACAAACTGCATATGGGTAGCAGCCAGCGTTTTGCAGACAGGAGCCTGGCAAGACATTCGCGAATGTAATCGCAAACCTGTCAGGTGAAAAACCCCGGCGGTATATAAGCACGACAAAGTGACGATCAGAAATACACCTGTAGATAAAAACACGCTTTTTCGAACCCCGCGTGCGCCGGTGCAAAAAGCTCACGTCTCTAAGGAACGCACTGCGAATACCGGCCGCTGGTTCACGCGAAGAAAAGGAAACGAAATAAAAAAATTGCGACCACCAGAAAACGATAGCGAATTGTGTTGCTTGTCTTGTGGCACTTGCCGGTTGCTCTCGTTGGTGTCGTTGCTTTCCTTTTTTTTGGCTTTGTTTTTTGTTGGATCGTTTCCTGCTCCCGAAGCGCTTTCTTGGCGAAATTATACGGCCGCCGCTTTCCTGACGAAACGCGGGCGCTTTCGCTCAGCAACTTCACCCGCGCCGCTCTCCGTCCTGCCTTTTGAAGTCCCAAATTTCATCTATTCCGGTTTGCCGACGACGCCTTCGAGCTGACTCGCGCGAATTTCCCGTGTGCCCTAGCCCATGTAGTGCTATCCGCAACTTCGCAACTCTTCATCGGCCCACAGAAAAAAAAAATAACAGAAATTATACGTTTTCTTTCGTCTTCTAGAGCAGTAGCCAGCTGCACTTCGGTCGAAGAGTGTAGGGCAATCAAACGCGGAAGCCGTGATCAAAAGCTCAACGAGGTGCTGTAGCAGGAGTCCTTGCAAGGAAACAAACATACAAGCAAACAAAAAAATAAGAGAAGCACCTATAGAGATGTTACTGATACAGAGGGACGAACGCGCGTCTCGGTTTACAAATCAGTTTTACACCCGAGGTATCTGGGAATCGCCATCAAAGGGAGTGGAGTCGACGAAGCGAAAGCTATAGGAGAGAGTTCACCACGGATCTGGCAATAAAGTGAAACATCTTGCGTGAACCTCCGCCGCCATTTGGCCTCACGTTAGAGGCTTGGAAAGCGGCTTGGGCGAGCACGTATGCCGATACGAAGGCATAAGCCGCTCAAAGCGGACAGCTTCGAGCGTTCGTCGGAGTTGGCACGTATCCACTGCCAAATGGTGTACGCTTCGCCATTCTCAGCGAACTAGCATGCAAGTGCTCCCTTTACTTGCTTTGTATGGCGATGTTCGAGGGAACGGGATTATTGAGCGGAACACTTTTGTACGACGCAATTTAGATCGAATCCAATCGTGGGGTTTCGGCCGCCCCAAAGCGCGCTAAACCATACCGCGATCGCTTTCGTCATACCGAAGTAACCTTAGGGTGTCGCGCCGTTGACGTCGTTTCGCCGACTTGACGCCGTCAACTACGAGTAAATTACCTAGTAATTAAGTAAATTGCTTAGAAGTACCAAAGGTTATTAAGTATATCTCGTGAGGTGCTTTACAGTGATAATACAAGACAGGCGACGAACGGGCGAATTGGATATAGATAGACAGATAGACAGAGCTTGTCGTGTGGATAGAGCGTGTCGTGTGGATAGAGCGTGTCGTGAGACAGACAAGCATGAGCGTGTTCGCGCGGTGATGTCCAGGCACGGTGACGCTCAACCTAGGAACAGGCACCTAAAAGCTGCGCTCTGAAATTCTGAAGCACAATATTGCAGGGCGACTGTGTATGTTTATCTTAGCTTGTCAAGCGCTCATAATAGCTATGGTTATGAATGCGTCGCACAAATCATTATCCATTGAATCTATCTATCTATCTATCTATCTATCTATCTATCTATCTATCTATCTATCTATCTATCTATCTATCTATCTATCTATCTATCTATCTATCTATCTATCTATCTATCTATCTATCTATCTATCTATCTATCTATCTATCTATCTATCTATCTATCTATCTATCTATCTATCTATCTATCTATCTATCTATCTATCTATCTATCTATCTATCTATCTATCTATCTATCTATCTATCTATCTATCTATCTATCTATCTATCTATCTATCTATCTATGAGGCCTGAATGCCAATCAAGGGCATTAGAATTGCGACAGCGCCAAGACAATATCGTACGAGAGAGACAGTAGGAGACAGACGGGTCTAAAAAGAAGCGCGCTCACCTGTACAAGGCTGGGTCTAGTCGGCGGGCGGCAGCTCTGTTCGGCGCAAGGCTGCGTTTGGCGCTCCATGCTTTCGGAGCCCGAGCCGCAGGCCTGCTCGTTACGGTCCCCATTCTTGGACGTGGGGGCAGACATCCTGCAACGAAAACAAAAACGCCCATGAGAAAATTGTAAGTCTGAAACACAAAGTAATACTGATGCCGCGGTTGATAAGAGCAGTGGTAATCGGTAACATCTATCGGTCAAAGTAAAGTTGGCATTCCGACAGCGATAGTTGCAGCGATAGCCGTTGTATGCCTACAGCGATAGCTTTTATCGACTCTTCCTTGATTCGAAAGGGTGTGCGGCGGCGAACGTAATCAACTTCCATGGATCACGTCGATGCGCATGTGCCGTGGTGGTACGAGACTCAAGCAGGATAATGAGACGGTTATCGAAACATGAATGTCAGGTGAGGACAGGTTACAAAAATTCATAAAACATCCAGAAAAAATGCTGCTGCTGTCAGTGTGACTGCACTGTGGGTTCGCACTTCACTGCGGGGGTTGCTTTATTATTTTTTTATTACTTGTAGGTGAATATGCACATGACAGAAGAGGAAAGCCCGGCACGAACATGTTTTCTTTGGATCAGTCAATTGTATGCTTCAGTGGCGATGGTAGAGTTGTTGCGCCTGAGCTCCTCGTCGTCGAACACTGACGGAAGCAACCGACAGCAATGCCTCCTGTGTTTCTTCAATGACCGCCCACGGACACCAAAGGCGAATTAAAGAAGGCGGGGTTGGTGACGCCTAATAGGCCGCCACTTTTCCTAGTTCTGGTCACAGTGTAAGAGGCATGGCAAGGGCGACTTCGACCCCCTTTCACCGCATGCACGCAGAAACGGAGGACCGGGTGAGAGAGCGGGGACAATGCAAGGCGATAGTCCTAGCAATAAACGAGATTTAAAAATTGAAATCGGAAGCGCGGGTGCCGAGGCACCATCCATTAACCAACTTCCAAGCATTCCAGGAGATTGTGCTCATCAACAGTGTATAATAATGACAACGCTGACATTTCGACATCTGATAAGTTCTTTTTGAATGATAGTATAGAAATCCTGCTCTGCGCTAGGTCTGTTCTGGTCATCTCGTCTTATTGCGTCTACTGCTTCGCCCACGCCGTCTGTTCATATCTACAGCTGGTGCACCAAATTAGAAGGCGAAATGGGCCGGTTTCGGGGTACAGTAGTAAAGAATTAAATTCAGCTATTGAGAGACCGGGCATGTCTTGTCAAAAACAATATACATGAGGCGATGCCAAGGATCATCGACATGAAGCCAGTAGAATAGTTGGTGTGTTCAAAGCAAAAGGTGCGTCGCGCAGATGCATACACGCAGTGTCACATAGAAAGTAAATATAGTATTTTATTATTATTATTATTATTATTATTATTATTATTATTATTATTATTATTATTGTTGTTGTTGTTGTTGTTGTTGTTGTTGTTGCATTCCCGCGAAGGCGTCATAAAAAACGAAAGAAAAACCACTTGTTTACCGTACATTGGGTACACGTTAAAGAAGCACAGTAGTCAAAATTAGTGAAAAGCTCTCCACCACACGATGTCCCTCGTAGCCCATCGCACAGTTTCAGGCCGTCACGCTTCAAGGCCCGTCTAGAATCTCGCGGCTCCCAGACGCAGAGGGGTTCAAATCGCGCGCGCGTCTCACTGCGCACCAGGGGCGGGAACGGTGACCCTTTAGTCCGCGTGTCGCCTGCACGAAGACTACGGCCGTTTTTTTTCCGCCCCGGGAAAAAAAAAAGAAAAAGAAGAAAGAAAAAGTACAAGAGAGGGAAGAAAGGACAGGAATGCACATAAAGTTGGGAACGAGGCATTGACCCTTTCCGGCTCAAGACCTCCGGTGCCGCGAGCCCTACGGGTCGACCTCCGCAGGGCGTACGCGCACGCGGGGTTATGCGCGCGGTTCAAGCCCCCCCCTCCCGGTTGAGCCCGCGCGTCTGACCAGTTAGTGGCCCATAAATAAGCCAGCGCCGGGAGACGCGTAAAGCTCGGCGCCGCGTCGAGCTCGTTGCTTCCGGAGTCAGAAGGTCCCTCATGCTCCCCCCCCCCCTTTTTTTCCTATTCCAGTCTTTCTATCTATTTCTTGTTCCCTAAATTTTTTGTCCGTTTTTCTGAGCTCGAGACCCGCCCGTGAGACGTCGTGCACGCGGAAGCGAGACGGGAAATGAGCCAACTCCGGGGCACGAAGGCAGCTGCGACGTAGAAAGTGGCACACGCGAAAGACGTGTTCCTCGTTGCCACAGTGTTTTGCAGCCTGGAACGCATACCTGGGGCCCTGTAACGTCAAACTACTCCAATGTGTTTTTATTCCTATCTCCTGACGTCGAATTCACGTAACCACCGATGCAAGCATGGGGTGGTAACCTGCAGCGTTGTTTAAAAAGCCCAATCAAACACGTTTCTTGTTTATGGAATGTGACTTTCTTTTGCTTTCAAGGTAAATTGCATTGTCTACATTGAGCAGTTTTCCTTATCTGATTGGCTGGGAGGCGAGAGCTAATATCTAATAGGCGAGGGGCACGCTCAAGTGGAGAGATCTTCGATTGGGCCGAGCCAGCGCAGTGAAATTAGATAGCCGGATGAGGAGAGTGGTGCCGGAGTCTGCGATTGGTCTGCTTCCCCTTATTTACCCTGCGGCGGATGATCAAAAATTGCGGCGGCATGCAACGGAAGGGAAGAATGCCGTCAAAACAGACCCTCAGCAAAGTAGAGTTGGAAGAGCGATGTCGTATACGCACCGAAAGGTCTCGATACCGTTATAATGCCACGCAAAATGTTTTATTATACGCAAATAAATTCATGCTCCCCGGCAGCTCCGAGGAGCCGGTGCCACAACGATCGGCGGGCAGCCATCGTCTCGTACTTTCGGAACGGGGCACCCTCCGGCTATTCAGCAAAACTTCCAGTTTTGTCCGGCATATTAATACGTCTTTAACGCGTACACGTCACTTTGACACGGTGAGCTCTTTCAGTTTTGTGGCGTCGCGTGATAGACAGGTAAAGTGGGCGCAGCCGTAAAACGGTTGACCAATAGCAATCGGTCAAACGACGTCTGTTACGCTAATGGCGAAAAAGGCGCCGAATCAGAACTTATTATTTTTATTTCGCTCGGTCTAATACTGCACAATCTGTGTGCACATATTATATCCGACGGCGCGTTTTCGCGGTTTCCGAGACGTCGCCTGACAGACAGGCACAGTGGGTGGTGGCTCGAAAGCTTTTTGACCAATCGTGGAGGGCTGATTGCAGAATTCGAATAGAAAAGTGTGGAATAGCCTTACGTTATAGAGCCCCTGATACCGCCTCAAACATTGTTTTGTTCAATTCCTTGAGGAACTTTAGTAAGTTAATAGTGGTTCCCTACTATCTGCCAGGCGCAACCTTTTAAGCCCTGTAGGCTTTCGCTGGCGTAATATCTGTACAGTTGAACTAATCAATAAGAGATGTATGTATGTATGTATGTATGTATGTATGTATGTATGTATGTATGTATGTATGTATGTATGTATGTATGTATGTATGTATGTATGTATGTATGTATGTGTGTATGTGTGTATGTATGTATGTATGTATGTATGTATGTATGTATGTATGTATGTATGTATGTATGTATGTATGTATGTATGTATGTATGTATGTATGTATGTATGTATGTATGTATGTGCGCCCGTGTTTCTTGTTGTAACTCAGTGGTTATACATCTACGACCGACGTGCAGCTGCGTAGCACATCATTGGTTCGAATGTCGTCACTTGCAACCTCCTCAATTTCGGGTGCGGGAATATAAGCTATACATTTGCACTAAAGTTATGAGGTCTTTCTTCGGGAGATGGCTAACCGAAAATAAACACGGCGTTGAGCTGTTCTTTTATTCTTTTTTGACGGCGCTCAGTAGATATCAACACTAAGTCGATTTGATTGAATGATCGGATTCAAGAGCCCTAAGCAACAAGTGGGCTGTCCTTCGTGGTATTGCTTGTGCTTCAGTGTGCGCGTTTGTTCAAAAAGAGGGGAGGCAGGGAAAGCTCAGCATCAGATTTGATTAGCAGCGGGTTCATTAACGCGCAGTATAAGCTTAGAACACGAAACGCAGCTTATTTTCCTTTTTTCCCTTTTTCCCCGCCGTTCTCGCGGTCGCGGATAAAATAAGCGACTTCGTGTATGACAGCTGAATGCCCTAGCAAGTGAGTTACCCGCAACAGGCTGTTCGATGGCTGGTCGACGTTGATCGCTAAACTCCGTGTCGTCAGTGTTTTTTTATTATTTATTTATTTACTTATTTCGGCTGCTTTCTTGTACCCATTCGTGTGTGCCTTCAAAAACAACTAATCTCGTTTTTGCCACAACTCATTAGCCTCGTTTTTGTTGACTACGAGAGCGCTATAAATGGCGCTCTTAGCGCTTTTGATCGCGTCGTTCATCACAGCTGGTGACTCAGCCGAAGAAAAAAAACCGCTCTCCCTCGAATTGTCTTACTTCGCTCCCGTCTCACGTCCAGCTTGCGTTAAAAGCTGACGCCGTTCGGTAGGGGAGAAATAGGGAACCCGAAGGAGCAGCATCGAGCAGGGCAAGAACCGGGGCTCGCGCAGTCGCATAATTTGTGCGCGAATGCAGACTAATCTAGAGCCGTTACACGAACCCTTTATCCCTAAAGAGGTGATGCGTGGGGAGGGAACCAGCGTAGGGATTCACGGGTGCGGGGTTGTGGAGTAAGGAGCGGAGGAGGAAGTGGGCGTAGGTAAATGTGCTCGAAACCACACACACGCACACGCACACACGCACACACACATACGCGTGACAGTCAAGAACGCTAAATGTGTTCCTCAGGGCGAACACTCGCCGTGCACGACAAGGCCTACGGCGGTTGCTGTGGGAGACGGGGATGAACGATGAAAAGAAGTGGGGATCGCGGGGAAGAGTGGCATGGCTGAGAAGGGGAGAAGGCAGAGGAGGCATGGTGAGAGAGATTTTGCTCGAGAACCACACACGCGCGACTGCAAAAGGGTAAAGCGAGCCTCCTATTGAAGCGAATGCCGGCCGTTCACGCCAAACGAGAGGGGTTGAAGCGAGGGAAACGAGGAGAGGGGATGGATGGAAAGGATCGCGTTGCCGGGGAAGGGCGCGAAGCAGCTACTGGAAGAAAACGACGTAGATTTGTAATAAAGGAAGACGTGGTGGTATTTGTGGTGGGTGGGTTGTAGCCGAAAGACGAGAGTCAGAGTACGATGAAAGGAGTGGGGAGGGTGCCAAATTAGGAAGAACAAGTCCCGAGAGGTGAATGTGTGCGTAAGTATTCCATAGAGAGCAACGACGCTCCAAGACCCGTCCCCGGCATTGCACCCTCGCTTGCCTTGCACCACACAGACGCATGGTCAACGTGCGCCTAATCAAAGTTATTTCCTACCAACTGCTGCTCCTGCGGCTGTGTAGTACCCTGGTGTAGCGTAGTGGTAGTGTAGTGTAGTGTAGTGTAGTGTAGTGTAGTGTAGTGTAGTGTAGTGTAGTGCCGTGGTGTTGCCTTTCCTGGGGAGCACCATCCTACGTTCGCCTCCTAACCCTCACCTTACCTAACACGCAGTTAATTATTACCCCTTTTCTTGTGGCACTTCCACCTTCTTTCTTTCTTTTTTTTGTCAGGAGGACATGTTAGGCCACGCTGCGAGGGAGAAAAATCTGACCTAGCCTCATCCTCAATGAAAGCAGTGTGCCGATGAGCGTATAAGCGATCTGGAAGACTATTCCCAGCTTTAGAGGAATGGGGAATCAGGCGGCCGTGTGGACACCTCTTTCCGCAGAATGCGGGGTCGAGTGGTCAATTGCCGGTCGGGGTAGTGACCGTACGTTGTCGCGGGTAATGTATGCAAGGTAGAGCAAATACCAGCATTGAACACGCTCACAATAATGCGTGTACGAGAAATGTCTCAGTGGGAGCAAATTCTGGGATGAATGCACAATGTGTTTGACGACTGTCTCCAGACTGATGTGTGATACGTGCGCCTGCTTTAACGCGTGCAGCGAATTGTAGGGAATGCACAAGAATGCTCATCTGAAATAGACTAAAATATGGGTAAATATTATCCCAGGAAAAGGGGTCACCGGTACTCCTTTTTCTTTCTTGCTCGAACGGTATAGTTAAATACTGCACGTTGCCCAGCGCAAAACGGCAATGTGAGAAAACCGAAAAGCAAGAAGAAGCCACGTAACGAGCCCATGCAAGGAAACGAGACGCCGATGTTTGAATGGCCGGGGGGGGGGGGGGGGGGCTCTTTTCATCAGCGAAGCTCGTTAGGAAACGACTGCAGAGCGAGAGCAATCATGTACACACGCGCAGACACGCACACACCGAGGGCCGAGGTAAAACGTCAGCGGCTCGGAAAAGTACACGTACAAGTACTAGGGGTGCGGGATACCGTGAGCGAGGCGAGGAAGTGTCAGCGACGACGACGACTCCGAGGCTCCGAAAACGCGGTTCGCGAACAGGGTCTTAGACGAGCCCGCGGAGTCTGCAGTACGGGCGGGTGTGAGGGTGGGAGGGGGCAGGAGAAATGCAGTGCGGCAGGCTGTTGGAGAGGGGTCATTTAGGGGGGGGGGGGGGGGTGCCAGCCACCTAATGCGATTAGAATGTCCTCGCCTTAACGCCCAAGTAGCTTTCTCCGAGACGAGTGCGCTGCCATGAAGAAGGAACTGTTAACACGAGGACACAGGACTCCCCCCACCCCCCCCCCCCTCCACCGCTTCTCTCCCCTTCCCTCTCACGAGTCGCGAAGCGAACTCGGCGCGCCCTGTTCCTTCGGCCGCAAAGTGGACGACGCCGGGCGCGCTCCTCTCCTTCCGCGCGGGAGAGAAGTTCTCAAACACCCTCTCTCCCCGCACTTTCCCCTCCATCGTCCTCGTTACCGGCACGGGCTCAAATGGGAGCTAATCAAACGATGATGCCCTACATCAATAACTGAGCGCGCAATGGGAGAGGGCGAAAAGGGAGTGGAAAGGGAGCCCCTTCTCCCGTTAGCCCCGTAGAGGGAATGATCCCGCGGGCTCGGCGGCGCAGTTGTTAACCCTAAATGCGAAACGGCACCGAACCGCCGACCGCTGCCTCTATATATATATATATGGCTACGCCGCGCGGCGCCCGATGAAACATTCGTTCCTCGTCGACTCGGAATGGGCACCGCGCTGAGCTCGAGAATGAGTTCGCGAGGCGGTGAACGAAATGTTGGCTCGTTCCGAAAGTGGCGCGGGTACCTCGGAAGAAAAGAACGCGGTGCGGGCTTAGCAGGAGTCTCCGCGAAGTCTCTCTGTATAGGCGCGAGCGAGTCCGGGGAGCGAAAAAGGGGGCGTGCGATGCTCGGTAAATGGAGACAGACTGCGAAGCTATGTGAAGATGACCGCGAACGCGGTAATTCTCTAGCCTCGCCCGCTGCACGCGGATTGGTAGAGGCGGTTACATCTAATGCGGCGAAGGTGGTGCGAGTGCGTGTGTGACCCGGAAAGGAATCGCGCGAGGCACTTTGTCATAAAACCGTGGCGTATACGCTTCGTGCCGACATGTACAACGGTGGATAGGGGGGCGGAGGTGTTATAAGAATGCAAGTAGATTCTACGCGTATCTTCGAGGTGATAAAGATAAGACAGGTGGACAGGCCGTTACAACTGGAGTGCGGAGGGTCGTAACGCGTGACTTACTCTGCAAAATTAACAAGTGTCAAGGAACAGTCAATTTTATGCCGTAACGTGCGAGAGTCGAATGCGAATGAGAACATTAATCAGCTATATTTATTTGTATCGGTGATGCGAAAAAAAAAAGATAAGGTTGACTCGTTCACACCAATAAGCGAGGTGCTTCGAAAGGACAATGTTAATTTGGTATAATAAATGACGGATACACTAGTATTCGCTCGTCAAACTGTAAACGAACCTCCAAGTGCCAAACGGAGTACCTTGTAAGTTGATTGCCGTTATGTCACGTGATTCTATGTATTGGTTACCTGTTAATGTCTGCCTCATGCCTCGCAACCATCCCACTTTGCTTGTTTGAAAGTCAAGGGCATTCGGTTAGTTCGGATGATCTCATTACCTATGCATCCTTGTGAACCTTTCTTCAAAAGCAATGCCTTAAAGACGCTTCTGCGTTGTGCCAATGTTCGCGAAGTAAGAGGGGACAAAATCGTAAAGAGATCTAGGTACTACATGCTAATGATTGTTCCTTCAGGTGTCCCCATTGTGTTAGCATATGTGCAGAACTCGTTCAGTTGAAGATATACTTTTGTTCGCTGAACTTGGTGTCAGTGTCACGAGATGGCGCTACAAGCCACGCTCTGCGTGCCAGCGTCTCTAGTGCTCCAGCGTTTCAGAAACTGCAATACGTTGACAGACGAGCTAAAAAGACTCTCTGACCACGCTTCATTTTGTCCGGCCGCGAAGTAAGCGAGCCAGCTCTTCAGCCTGTTTCACAGCCTCCTCCCCGCCCACCCCTTCGCTATGCTTCCGTGAATGCTGCGCCTACTTTCGTGATCGCTGTGCCTACTCTCGCGAACGCTGCGCTTTCGTGAAATCAATACCTCCTTCTACGCAAGGACTCGGGCCTCCCGATGCTACAGCCGGCGAAATCGAACATGCTGGCCGTTTCGAACGAAGTCAGCGGCCGTGCCTCTCCGACTTTCAATTCTTTCTCTTCTTTTTTTCGCATTTATTCGCGGCCGATTCGAACGGCAAAGCGGCGGCGGCCAGGCGTGGTGCGCTCGTTCTCGACGGGGCACCTCTGGCGCCGGGCAAAAGTTCGCGCGAAACAGCGCGCGGCGAGCGCCTGCCCCGCTATCCGGCGCGTAATCTCGTAAACGCTTCGGCGGCCCACCCCGTTCCGGCCGGTGATTGGTCGGCGGCCACTCAGCGAGCTCGCGAGGTGCTACGCTGCGCCTCGCCGTTGCCTTCCGTGCCGAGAAGCAACTAGGGGGGTCCGAGCGCCGGGGCCTGCTGGTTCGCCTCGCCTTAAAGACAGGGAGCTATACGGAGACCCCGGGCTGCGGAGCGGACGTCGCCCCGTTGGCACCCTGCGATGGCGAATCTGATAGATCCTGTCTGAGCGCATAGACGGCGACGGCGGAAATCCGTTGAGACGGCGCGTTCTGGTTGTATGTTTAGAAGATTTAGAAGATAGTCTGGTGACATGAGGTGCCAGTTAAACGGATTCGTCTCGTGACAGTGGTTAGCTATTGCTTGGTTCCAAGAGAGCCACACATACACACACACATAAAAAAAGAAGACCAGTCAAAAATGGCATGGAAGACAATTCCGGTTTACCAAATCACCGATCAAATGAATGAATGAACGGAAGCACATACGTACGAGGAGGTTTTTCTTAATATTTTACTCTTCCCTTGCCTGTTCACCTGTTATTGAACAAGTAGTTGTTAGGATGAAACAGCTTAAAGAACACCAGATAATTGGAAACGCCATAGTGGAAAGCACCGGAACAATATCGCTCATCTGAGGTTTAAGCCCAAGTTCGTGAAAATAACCTAATTGCACCTCTCCCCCCCCCCCCTCGTGAGCAGCATTTCAACGCCATTGCCACTGAGGTGTCTCTGTAGGCGCTCGCCTTGCTAGACTGACTGACTGATTCACTCACTCACTCACTCACTCACTCACTCACTCACTCACTCACTCACTCACTCACTCACTCGCACTCACTCACTCACTCACTCACTCACTCACTCACTCACTCACTCACTCACTCACTCACTCACTCACTCGCACTCACTCACTCACTCACTCACTCACTCACTCACTCACTAAGCACGCACAAATGAAACACATAGGACTGGTGCGTTCTGCAAAATCCATCTTATAATGCGATAGCAATTACATGGACACTCCAAGCGCATTTTCGTCGTCGGCGTCACCATCGCCGTGAGGTTCTGTGTAAAATCCAAGGCCGATAACACCGTCACCGCGAGCCCTACGCTGTGTGTGCAGGTGAAGGCGTGCGAAGGGAGCCAACGAACGCGGCTCAATCTAGCCCGCGCGAGAGAGACGCAAGCGGGGAGGAAGCGCGCCGGCTTGCGCCGCGCGCGGCGCACCTACCGTTGCGAGGCACCCGGGGAAGACGGGGGGGGGGGGGGGGGCGTTCTACTCCGGCAGCAACTGGGCATGTGGCGGCTGCACGCCGTCGCGCGGCCGTATCTTGAGAGCGACCCGCATCGGGGGCAGAGTCTAGGTGCGTCGGCGACTCGTAGCTTTGGGGTGCTCTGTGTTCTCGGCGCTCACTTTTCGTTAAAGCTATCATTATCATCATCACCATCATCGTCATCATCATCCTGGTTACGCCCACTGCAGGGCAAAGGCCTCTCCCATACTTCTCCAACTACCCCGGTCATGTACTAATTGTGGCCGTGTTGTCCCTGAAAACTTCTTGATCTCATCCGCCCACCTAACTTTCTGCCGCCCGCTGCTACGCTTCCCTTCCTTTGGAATCCATTCCGTAACTCTTAATGACCATCGGTTATCTTCCCTCCTCATTACGTGTCCTGCCCATGCCCCATTTCTTTTTCTTGATTTCAACTAAGATATCATTAACTCGCGTTTGTTCCCTCACCAACTCGCGTTCGTTCCCTCAAGTTTTAGCTGGGACAGAACTCCGACGCCGCCTCTTCAAACTCACGTAGAACGCACACCTGCATTCACGAGAAAAACCGCTGGACCGAATTAAACGAAACGTGTTCCATTCGAGAGACAAAGTTAAATTCTAAAGCCTGCAAGAAGCAACGTTACCGGATTGAGTCGCCGTCTCTGATCCGGAATGAGTGACCGATCTCAATATCCCCAGTGGACTTTCTATTCTTCTTTTAATCGTTCCCTCCCCTTTTCCCTTTCCCCAGTGTAGGGTAGCCAACCGGGCTCAGTCCTAGTTAACCTCCTTGCCGTTCATTTATCATTTGCTCTCTCTCTCTCTTTCTCTCGTCTCTCCGCGCTAAAGCTTCCCGTGAAAGTTCATCACCATCATCATCAGCCTGGTTACGCCCACTGCAGGGCAAAGGCCTCTCCCATACTTCTCCAACTGCCCCGGTCATGTACTAATTATGGCCATGTTGTCACTGCAAACTTCTTAATCTCATCCGCTCGCCTAACTTTCTGCCGCCCTCTGCTACGCTTCCCTTCCCTTGGAATCCATTCCGTAACTGTTAATGACCATCGGTTATCTTCCCTCCTCATTACGTGTGCTGCCCATGCCCATTTCTTTTTCTTGATTTCAACTCAGATATCGTTAACTCGCGTTTGTTCCCTCACCCAATCTGCTTTTTTCTTATCCCTTAACGTTACACCTATCTTTCTTCTTTCCATAGCTCGTTGCGTCGTCCTCAATTTAAGTAGAACCTTTTCCGTAAGCCTCCAGGTTTCTGCCCCGGACGTGAGAACTGGTAAGACACAGCTGTTCTAAACTTTTCTCGTTAAAGCTATACACAGCACGAAAGCCAGTTTGCTCTCTGCTCCTCACGCGTTTCGTCGCGCCAGCGTTTTGACAGCGAGTTTCCGCGGTCATCGAAACAGTTATATTCATGTTGGCTTGTGCGTGCGTGACACCACGCTTGTTAATTTAGTTCATGCGCCTATGTTTACAAGTTTATACGGCCGATAAAGCTACTATCCTTACTTGTTATAGCTGTCCACTAATTTGCAATCGCAATCGATGCTTCGCCTTTCGAGCGATACCGCGACTTTTTTTTACTCTGGTGAATTCTCAAGCAAACTACTGTTTCACAGTTCCGTCGATTCGATGGAGCAAGAAAGAACAAGGTGTAGCATAACAGACCACAATAGAGAGACGGGCAAGAACGCATTTACTCGCATCCTGCTGTCTATTCTCATCGTCACTTGTAATACCTCTTTTTTCCCATCTCTCTTGCGGAGTAGCCGGCTAGACGACTATTACCACAGGCGGACTCTCTGTGTTTCCTCAAATGAGCTCTCTCTCACTCGTTCTCTCTCATAAAAAAAAATTGTTTCCTTGTGAGCATAATTCATTTACAAGCCCACTGTCCGCACCAGGATGAAACAAAGCACCCGAGAATTTCAATGGAAAAAGCGTTGGTCTGCCCCTCCGTGAAGCACCAGGGAGTTCTCACAGCTTCGGCTACTCCCCGGTATCGGAGTAGATGGAGAGTGTAACGGCGGAGTGGGAAAGGGGAGAGGTGGGGGGGGGGACGTAAATGCAAAGAATGGACGGGGAATACAAAAAGAAACTAAAGATTATGCGAGTTTGACGCGTTTCTTATCTCACCGGCACCACCGGCAACCGCGTCTCGGCGGTCTTTAAACGCGCGCCGCCGCGTTACGCCTCCCGCTGCCTCGCTCAAGTTACTCGCCTCCGTGCCGCGACTTCGGCATCCCAGGAATAAAAAAAAATAGAATAGAAAGGAACCAGAACAAAGGCGCAGGGACGAGTAGTGCAGCGAAGACAGCCGTCGCGGCCGCCGAAACTTCCCCCGTTATCACGGACTCGTATAAGGAACAGTCCCTCACCACCTTTTCCTCGTTACTTCCTTTGTAAACCTTTGCACGTTGTAGCGGAACTTCTCGCGAAAGGCGGAGTGACTTTGCGTTACCGAGGTTCCTTCCAGTTGTATAGGGGGCGGAAAAGGAGAAAGGAGAATAGCCGAGGTTGCGCTCTTGTTACTTCGTGACCATTCGGACGCTGCGGTTTCTTCGCGCCTCCCGCGTCTCGCTTCGTCGTAACTTCGTTTGTGTAGCCTTCGCCGAGCACATATCTGTACACATTCGGTGTATAGTCTCATACTTTCCTTCAGGGGTCGCCGAGTGTAAAAGAGATGACAGAGTCACAGCCATTGTAAGGCGCCCAGCCGTAAAACCAGGTACGAACTGCGTTCTACGCCGCGCTCTGCAGGCCTTTCCAGCGAGAGTCCCGTGAGCGTCAGGACAGTACTCCTCTGGATTACCGTTAACCTGCGCGGCTCAGGCTCTAAAATGCACTGCAGAAGGGGTAGTGCGGACTTTTTGTACTCACAGGCAACGGTACAGTGAGGAAGTGCGATGTGTTTACAGAACCTCATCAATTAGACCATAGAGGCTTGACTGCTGTTTCAGCGAGCTCGGAAGAGCACTACGCCTGTAAGTCGCAATGACGCTGATACGATCTCGACCGGGTGAGGCGGGTCTTCACAGCAAGAACCAGGAAACGACGACGAAAGCGGGCACCATGATGATGAAAAAAAAATACAGTAGAAAAGAATGTATTCACTTCATTGGTGCATGGTTGTGACTCTGTCCGAGTCTCGAGTGGTTCTGATTAACACGGGGGACAGGACGGCCTTAAATAAACCCTCACGGTCTTGCGGTCATCGATCTCTCCTTGCATAACTTGGAGAACTTGTGAAAATATCGGTGCCTCTGTCAGGTTGTGAAATCGACGAGCTCTTCCCCATTCGTGTCTTCTCGTCTTGGTCGTACCCTTTGTGTCTGCCCGGTGCATAAAGGGGTGACGTTTTTTCGGGGGAGAGGACAATTATGTCGACATGGGAGCGCCCACTCGAATCTTTCCCACCTTTGAGAGGTCGAAGTCCAGGCCTATGCTAACAGTCTTTTCTGGGACGAGGGAAATCATCTTGTTATGGGAAAGCACGCCTGAACGTTTCTAACATTTGACAGCTCGATCATAACAATGTCATTATTGTTTTGAACACCTGCCGTGTCGATGACTTTGTCGGGACTTTAGGTGTGACCTTGTTTTGGCAGTCTTAGACCACCTGGAACGTAACGCACGTTCAGACGCAAATATTCTTGCAGCTCAGCTTGATATGTCACTGGAAACTGGGCCACAGATTCACTGATGCAGTTTTTTTTTTTTCGAGTAGACCGGAATCAGTGATCGGTACTATAAACGTGGTGTCCGCCTCCGCATGCGCACGGAGGTCATATATTTAACTTCTTCTTTAGATCCCCACGTTTAGCGCTAGCGAACAGGACATGCATCTTATCGTTCTGTATGATCCCTAACCATACATTAACTAACGCTCCTAAGATTATTATTTATTATTTGTTTTGAACAATATACACATATACACAGTTAACAGGAAAGGGAAAGCGAGATGTCCAATAGCTTAAACAGGCACCACACTCATGTTCATTGGTCATAGAACTGTACACAAGAAATCACGTCAATTAGTTGATCAGAATGATCTTCCTAGAGTTATCTTTCCTGTTTGTTTATTTTTCTTGTTATGGGTGTGTTTGCCTCTCGTTCCCAGAACCCCTACGCAATAAACTAGTTAGATTGTAGATGGTTACGTAGGCAACCTTGTGTAATGAGCCATTTTTTCACGCCCGCTTGATCTTGTTGGTGCCTTCACCGTTTTCTGACATGATGCACTCCCCCTTAGAACAAGGCGACAACTTCACTTGTACCTCCTCAGGAACATTAAGTCCTACAGTTTCTCTCAAATATTTCGTACCGATTACGCCAGTCACAAGTACTTTGACACCGGACAAACCTGCTTGCTGGCGCGTGTAGGCACGCCAGAGCTCCGAAGCTGTTCAGGGTTGAGCAGCACTTTCTATTTGCGTCTTAAATGCTTTGTAGCTAGAAAATTCCGGGCAGCAAATCTGCGTGTCAACCATAAAGCTAAAAGTATACTTTTTTTCTCCTATATTTGATACAGGATAATGCACTTCAATCATAAAAAAAGCTACTAAAGGCAGCTTTAAAGCGTCGAGAGAAGGCCCATCTAAGTAGACTTGAGCACGGCAGTGCTACAAATGTGTTCACTCACTACAACTTACTGGTAAAAAAAGAAAAAGAAAGAAAGAACAGCGTACATTTGTTGCTGCTTATAGGTGCTGTCGTACAAAGACGTATTATAGGATAAAAATCTGAACGAGCGGGTAAGATCATTGTATTAGTTGACGCAGGAAAAGAAAATGATGTGTGCATTGTGACATCAACCTTTATGAGTTTGTAACAAAAGCAAGAAATATAAACTTGTAAAGCGGCACCTATAGTCGCACAACGGATGAAATAACGTACAAGATTGTAGAGATAGTCCAATGGATAAACTACACTCTGAAAAAAAAGGAGGGGGAGGGAAGCCAAACTTTCCTAAGGTGTAAGATAAAGCAAACTTTGCATAGGGTAAGCAAAGCAGGTAGTTTATACTGCATCGTAATACATTGCTATCGCCACTAGAAAGCACGAAGCAGCAGCAAGTCCAATGAGCACACAAATACGAGGACGTTATTTGCTCTTTTGCCATCGCGTGCTCCGTGATCACGTATTCAACCTATGACGATGTCTGACAATAAATATGGTCGTGGGCGCAATGTCTATGAAACGTTCGACAAAGTCGGTACCTTTGACTCTTTAAGGTTCGCGCTATTTGCCACTACCTGCCCTCGCACCGTTTTACCTCTGATCACTGTAACCGGGCCGTGGCGAACGACCACCTTTATCAGATAGAAAAAAAAGGCAGGCTGCCTCCAACGCTACGCTGCTATGTGGCAGTGCACCCTTTACAGAGAAAGCCTCGAAGAGGGTGCACTACATACCCATCCCCACTAAGAGTTTGTCCTGCCTTCGAACCAAATAATTGCATTTCTATGATTATTTCTAGGGGGCCGTGGAGAACAGACGCGCTTCACATGGGCTCCCGCTTCTCGTGCCTGTCAACCAGGATCACGGCCAGCGACCAACTTAATTTTGCCAACTGCACAACCGGCAAGGTGAGAGAAATCGGCGGGCACTAGCCACCATCAAGTGAGTGTCCTATTTACTGATTTCTGCAACGACCGCACAGCCGCCTAGCTAAGCCCAACGCCGAACGAGCGGCTGCAACCCCGTGGCGCGTGCTCGCGCCGCTCGAGCGTATCTGCGAGCATAGCACGGGCGCCTGCCTACGCAGCGACGAACTCCCGAGATGAGCGAAGCAGCAGTAGAAGCAATCAACACACCAAGAGAACAGCTGGAAGACACAAACACAATGCAGATGGACCCGACTGAAGTAAACAACACAGAAACTGCCTGGAATTATGACGCAAGCAGCGGAAGAACTATTGAACGCGAGAGCATCTGGATTACGCGGGGCAGAAAAGGCAAGAAGGACGCAGAGCATCAAACGACACAAGAAAGCAACCCAGCCAAGCAACAAACGAATGGAAAGCCACCACCACCGCAACAGCGAAAGCCCCGAATGCCGCCTCTACCAGTCGACGACTACAAGGTCGTATTCCGCCCGCAACCAGGCCTCGAGCTTGCAAAGTGGAACAATGTCGCCATTATGCACGCCATCGGAAGAGCCAGCGGTTTCTCGCAGCAAGATTTCGGCGAAAAAGTGTGCGTTCAAGTGCAAAGAATTGAGAACCTGATTATTGCAAGCACGGCCGACTGGGAAGACGCGAAGAAACTCGAAAATATCAGCACAATACAACTTGGCGGCACTTTCTTCACTGTAAAAGGCAACACGAGAACCCCGGACGATGTATCCAGAGGCGTAATAAGCGGGCTCTTGCCCGGCACGAGTGAAGAAGAACTCAAGGCCAGTCTTCGCGCACCAGCGAGGTACACCGTCCTCCACGCTCGTATGCTCGGGCAATCGTCCGCGGCCGTGATCTTTTTCCAAGGACCGCACGTTCCTTATTACGTCCGCTTCCAGAGTCTCGATTTTCGATGCCGACCCTACCGCAAGTCAGTGCAATACTGCAAAACTTGTGGCAACACGGGACACCGCCAGGATGTCTGCCCGAGACCATTGCCAGCCTTCTGCTCTAAATGTGGCAAAACTGATCAACTACCCGATCACGAGTGCAAACCCGCATGCAAGTTATGTGGAGAAGGGCACGAAACCGCAAGCAAAGATTGCAAGAAAAGACTGAAACCCAACCCGCCGCCATTCAACATACGACAGCAACGCATCGACAGGCTCAAAGTGAGAGACAGTCGCTGGAGCTCAGGCGGCGAACAATTCCCACAATTAGGAAGCTCAACCACCAGCTTCAGGGGCAGTGATGGCAGCGTCCCCAAACGAAGTGGATCTAGATCTATACTCCTATCGCCTTCCCGATCACGCTCACGCTCGCACTCGCCGAAACGCGTGAGCTACGCGGATGTGGTAAGCGGATCGAGTGGATCGAGAACCACGAGCAGTTCCAAATTCTTGTCGGCCGAAGCTGCGGCTCTTCAGGCTCTCGAAAATAAGGTGCAAATTCAACAAAACACGTTGCACAATCAAAACAGTCAACTACAAAGCCAACAGGCTCTCATCGACAAGCTGATCCAATGTCAACAGATACAGCAAGACAACATAAACAGGCTTCTACAGAAATGCGAGGAGCAAAAAGATATCATTGATAAACTGCAACAGAGTTGTACAACAGGCCAAGAGAACATCGCACAGCCGCGACTCTCACTTCCCGACGCAGATGTTCAATCCGTAGTTGACGCAAGATTCCAAATCCTCCAAGAAACTCTCATGAAAAATACCCACGACACAATTGAGAAAATCGTCCAGGCAGCAATAACGAATTTCGCCGCAAGTATAGCCAATAAGGTCAACACGCTAGACGCCAAGGTGGATGGACTCGCAGCGCAACAAAACAACTTCATAGCCCACATCAAGAAGACGTATGTAACAAAACAGCATCTCAACACGTCACTAAATGACATTCAGCCCGACAGAAAGCGGCCGCGAGCAAACGACCGAAGTGCCTCTCGTTCAATTTCACCTACCCGCGAGCGCCGGCAGGGAGCAGCAACAACCGAAGATGGCGGTCCCTAATCACAGGACTACAAATGCGCTTTCAACTCTCCGCATATGGCAGTGGAACTGTCGTTCCTATCGACCACGGCATGCTACCTTACAAGAATTTGTCAAACAAGACCCACCCGACCTCATAGCGCTGCAAGAAACAAATACACAAAACGTCCGGCTACAAGGGTACAACGCCCACGTACAAACGAAACGCACGGCAATTCTCACCAAGAAGAATCTCACAGTACAGGAATTGGAACCCGTCAATACACCGATTGAACACACCTTAATCGAAATCATACCGGAGAGGAAATCGCTCAAGAGCGTATTCGTAGTCAGTGTGTACAGCCCTCCCAGAGACGCCCTTTCAGACTTCGACCACCTTGTCCGAGAAATTAAGAAGCGCACTGATGGTCACCAAGTCGTTATAGTTGGGGACTTCAACGCCCCACACACGGCCTGGGGATACCAGACCACCACGAAGAAAGGAGCCCGAGTGCACGACACTGCACAACAGCACAGACTCACCATGTGGAATGACCCACTCCAAACAACGAGGATAGGTAATAGTGTCTCCAGAGACACAAACCCCGATCTCACCTTCACGCTAAACGTGCCCTCGGCAGAATGGAGCCGACTCCCAGAAACCCTGGGCAGCGATCACCACATCCTCCAACTAACCGTGGCTCACACTCGCAAGCCCGCTAGGCTTGGAACGGCCCGGGTAACGGAGTGGAAGTTATTCAGAGACGTGCTAAATGTCGAGACCACCATCGAGAACATAGATGACTGGCTGGAGAAAGTCCTCGACACGGCAGAACGCCACACGAAAACAATACAGTTGAATGAAATAGTGCCAGCCGTCGACACGCACCTCCTCCACCTCTGGGAAGCCAGAAGAGCTCTTCTCAAGAGGTGGAAGAGACAGAAGCTAAACAAGAAATTAAAGAAGCGAATTGCCCTCCTCACCGAGCAAGCACAGGCATACGTGGAGAGATTAGGAAGACAGAACTGGCACGCATTTTGCGACAAACTCCAAGGAACCCTGAGCACAAAGACGACGTGGCATCTCCTGCGCGCCCTTCTCGACAACGGCCCTACGAAGACGCAGCAGCGACAGAACCTCTGTAGGCTCGTGCACAACTACGCCGGATCAGAAGAGAACCTCCTCCTCGAAATTCAGAAGAAGCTGTGCGGCGACCCACCTGTTAATACGACGTCATATGACAAAGTTTACGGTGGCAAACCAAACCCCGACCTTGACCAACCCTTCACGCATGCTGAACTCTCTGCAGCACTATCGACGCTCACAAGAAACACCAGCCCGGGCAAAGATCGGATCATGAACAAGCATCTTCGGAACCTTCCGCAGCAGGCTACCGCAGCCCTGCTCCAGTACTTCAATGAATGCTGGGAGAGAGGAAAGCTACCGGCTGCATGGAAGCACTCGGAGATTACCATGATCCCCAAACCAAATAAACAGCTCAGCATCGAGAACTTGCGCCGAATTTCCCTTACCTCGTGCGTAGGGAAACTTTTCGAGCATATGATTCACAACCGGCTAACCTCGTACCTCGAAGACAACGGATATTTTCCAAACACTATGTTCGGTTTCAGGCAGAACCTGTCAACGCAAGATGTCTTTCTTCTACTCAAGGAAGACCTCATCGACCACCTGAGTACCAGAAGCAAATCATCGATTTTAGCCATCGACGTAAAGGGAGCCTTTGACAACGTCAGTCACGAAGCTATCCTCTGCAACCTCGAAGACGTGGGCTGCGGTTCCCGGACATACGACTATGTCAGGAATTTCCTCACGGACCGCACGGCCACCGTGGGAATATACAACCTGCGCAGCGACAGCTTCCGACTACCGAGCAAAGGCACCCCGCAGGGTTCGGTCATATCGCCGTTGCTCTTCAACGTCGCAATGATCAAACTACCCAGCCTCCTTGACGCGATACCAGACGTAAGACACGCTTTCTATGCAGATGATATCACGTTATGGACAAGGGCCTCAAACACTGGAACACAAGAAACACGCCTACAGGAAGCAGTAGATACCATCGAGAGCTACTTGCACAAATGCGGCCTCTGCTGTGCTCCCGAGAAGTCCGAACACCTCGTCCTCAAGTCAAGAACGAGAGGCAGACCACCCGGCTACGATGAACCCGATCCTAACGTCACCCTCAATGGAACGCCCATTCCAAAAGTGGAAACCCTACGAGTTCTAGGGTTACACATACACAAAGACGGGTCCGGGGCGGCCACCCTCCCGCGACTACAGCGAACGCTATCACAGCTCACGCATCTCGTCAGGAGAGTTGCAAGCCATAGAAGCGGACTTAAAGAACAGGACACGCTACGCGTGATGCAAGCACTCCTCACCAGTCGAATAACATACGGCACGCCCTACCTCGCGCTGAAGAATGTAGAGGTAGAAAAAATTAACATTCAAATACGGAAAGCCACCAAAATCGCCCTGGGCCTACCATCTACGGCTTCGACTACGAGGCTTCTCAAGATGGGCGTACACAACACCTGGCAAGAGCTAGCTGAAGCTCACAAAGCCAGTCAATTAGAACGACTGAAGCTTACGCCCACCGGAAGATCAGTGCTGCAACGGCTGAGCTACGATGAAACCTTTATAGCCACCACGGACCGAAAAGAAAAAATTCCTACAAACATCCGCGAATCCCTGTGCATAGCCCCAATTCCACGCAACATGCACCCCACGTACCACAAGGAAAGAAGACAAGCCCGAGTGGATGCTCTACGGCGAAGACACAGGCAAGATCCGGACGCCAGATACACCGACGCAGCCAAATACCCGCAAAGAAACGCTTACGCCCTGAGCGTCGTAGATTCTCAGGGCAGAGAGCTAGCGTCTGCCACAGTCCGTGCACAAAACCCCGAGACTGCAGAAGAGACAGCGATCGCCCTAGCGACTACCACGTGCATGGACGCAGCTGTCATCTTCTCCGATTCTCAAGCAGCCGTCAGAAACTACGCTAAGGGTCGCGTGTCAACACAAGCACTGAAGCTATTGAAGCACCGCAGTACTCCGATCCCCTACACCTGCGTGACATGGGTTCCTGGGCACGAGGGGCTGGAGGGGAACGAAGCGGCACACGCCGCGGCCCGAGGCCACACCTGCCGGGCCAACCCTTCCTACTCTCGAGACGCCCGGTCTGCGCCAGCGGAGGCAGAGACCGTACCCATCACGTACTCAGGGATACTTCAACATCACAGGCTGGAACGCAGGGTGTACCCACCACCTCACCCAAAGCTCAACAAAGAAGAAAGTACTACACTCAGAAGACTGCAAAGTAATACTTATATCCACGGAATCATCATGCATAGACTGTACCCAACGCTACAAGGATACCACTGCCCAATGTGCGGCGTACCGGACACCTTAGCGCACCTGATCATCGAATGTCCATGGCATATAGACAAAGACGCATTGCCTTCACCGAGAGACTGTTGCAACGCCAGACAAAGCGAAGACCTCATGGAAACGTGGGAGGCCAAGCTAGTCTCCGAGGACCTGGAACAACAACGACGTCTCGTTGCCAGGGCCAAGGAAGCAGCGAAGGCCAGAGGGTTCCTGGAATGAGGAGACCTCCCACCGAGAGTTGAACCAGGGCTTACCCCGGAAAACTGTTTCCAAATAAAAGTTTATTCCTCCTCCTCTATGATTATCATTATAGGCCTATTCCGATTGAAAGTTCGTCCTGTGCTATATTTCTGTGATTATTATATTGTGAAGGTGTTCACAATGACAGTGCATATGTCTCTGTACTTGGAATTTGCCGCATTCCCGGTCTGTCTGTCTGTCTGTCTGTCTGTCTGTCTGTCTGTCTGTCTGTCTGTCTGTCTGTCTGTCTGTCTGTCTGTCTGTCTGTCTGTCTGTCTGTCTACGTGTGTGTATGTGTGCGTGTGTGCGTGTGTGCGTATGTATGTATGTATGTATGTATGTATGTATGTATGTATGTATGTATGTATGTATGTATGTATGTATGTATGTATGTATGTATGTATGTATGTATGTATGTATGTATGTATGTATGTATGTATGTATGTATGTATGTATGTATGTATGTATGTATGTATGTATGTATGTGTGTGTGTGTGCGTGCGTGTGTGTGTGTGCGTGCGTGCGTGCGTGCGTGCGCGCACGCGCGTTCGTCGGTTCGTTTTCGTGCGTGCGCGCTGTCTCTCACTATTTTCTATCGTTTATGTCTCATCGAGTTCGTTCCGAAGAATGCACAGCCAACACGACAGCCAGCGTATCGACCAATGCCGTCCAAAAAAAGAAAGAGCTCGTGCGTAGCCCAATTGTTAAAGCAACCGCCACTCTCGTCCCACACCGCCACTCGCAGTCATGGCGCGCGTGGCATTTACGACGCCATCGAGGCGACGACAGTGACACAGACGTCAAAACGCGAGAGGAGCGCGAGGTGTAGGCGCCGCCGAGAGGAAAGCTTCCTTTTTTTGCCGCGGCCGTTGTGCTTCGCTCGCTGCGCTGACAGCGCGCCCTGCGGGCCGCCACACGGCCGCTCTCATTAGCTTTGTGAACGTGGACGCCATGCGGGGCCAGAGACAAAAGGGGGCTTGCCGCCGGAAGTGCTAACACTAATGACAAGAGCAAAGCTCGAGAAGAACAAGAGAACGCGACGGCGAGCAAAGACAAACGAACGAACGAGCGGAAGCTGTCGGGGACCTCCTCTCAGAAAAAGCGAAAAAGGGAGGGAGGGAGAGAGAGAGAGAGAGAAGGCGAAGGAAAGAAAACATCGAGTCACCGCCTAGCGGATGGTGTGCGTACACGACAAAAGAAACCGAGGCCAGTAAGAGACGCTTGGCAACCTTAACTCGCTGGGAAGTGCCTGTGCTGCAAACTGTCGAAGTGTGAGGGTGACCTATGTGGAGAGAGAGAGAGAGAGGTGGTTTCTTGCGTGTTCAAAAAAGCATGGAAGAGTGACGGAGAGAGACAGAGACAGAGAGAGAGAGGGAGAGAGAGAGAGATTCGTACACCACTCTTTTTTTTTTCGCCCAAATAGAGAACGTAAGTGTTGCGCGTATGTTTGTGCGTGTGTTTATGTGCACGAGCTTGTGCGCCGCTTTTTTCCAAATTTCACGGCCAGTTTGGTGAAAGCTTTCGCCCCGACAGAAAAGGCCCTGGCGTCGCGAAGTCTGCGAGGAGTGAGCTGCAAGACGGAAACGACCGAACATCCAAACGCTGGTTTAGGTCTATGTGCCCTGTGATTCCGGTCAAACGATGTTTTCTTTATTTATTTACTTGTTTTCTTCTTTATTGCCTAGAAAACTTGCAGTTGGGTTCTGTATTTGCGGCTTTTACCAAGCACAATGCAAAAAGGGGGTTGAAGTTGGAACGTGTAGGCGTATATCGCATGAGAATCGCACGGACGCACACACGTTAGTGATGCTTAACTAACGACGACCCTAACAGCACATCACTCTGTTTTCATATCAAAATTAAGGTTACAACGATGATCTCAATTAAATTGCTGACATTATTTCATCAATTGCTGACTTCGCAATTTAATTGCCAACAGCTGAAGGAAAGAGCACCTGGAAGGAGCTACATGTTCCTATCGAAATGTAAGCTTTCAATGACGTCACTATATGTGAATTTGTCACCAGTCAAAGCTACTATAAGACTGTTGTTTCCGCATATATCTGAGGCACAGGAGCATTAGCTTGTCCCAGCCGAAGAAAAACAACATTTATGTCGCTTGCTGTTGTCAAAAAACAATTTAGCCTTTCATCATTCCTTTCACACGGGTTGCCTCCATTCGTTAACGGAGGTGCGAACTGCATTGTTTTAGTGCTCATCAAGTTGAGTTGCATGTTCACTTAAAACGACCTCACACAGAAGGCTTTTGCAAGAGACACGTGCTCAAGTTGGCTCAAGTCATCAATGACTTCCACTTAATGCTCGCTGAAAGCAGATTTGATAAGGTCCAGTTTAAGGTTGCACTGAAAGCTTTTTTTTTGTTCTTTCTTTCTTTCTTCAAGTTGGCCCAGCCGCGGCCACACCTGTCTGTTAAAGATAGATGTCCAGTTTGGAGCTAATCTCCTCCCATAACCACGTCTCTAGCGACACCAGTGCTCATGCTGTTACAAGCTGCTACAATATGTGGTAGCAACGGTCACCATCTCAGACACAACGTTGCTACGACCACACGCCGCGTGAGCTTCAGACCAGCTTCGCATGGCAGAGGTCTTTATCTCGGACGACTAAGTCCACCCAAAAAAGCAAAGCAGAAAACAAGAAACGCAAGAATAAGAAAAGAAACGCGAAGTGAAGGAATGCTACTCGGAACTCCCGCTGCGAACCAAGTCGACGGCAACATTACCAAACGCCTTGAGCCTTTGTTCTCGCCTCCGAGGCGGGTTCTCCGCACGTTCATTAGCGAAGTGCCCGGCTGCGAGTTGCTCCGCGAGAGTTTCAGGCTTCGCCAGAGTCGTCGTCCCCGTTCCCTCTCCTCTTCCTTTCGGCAACGTCTCGAGCGAGCCCCCCACCCCGCATCTCCTTCCACTCACCCACATCACCACCACTTCCGGTTCCTGTGCGCTACGCACACTCTCGCCGAACTGCTCTGTCGACGTCCGGAAAACTTTTTATCCACATACCCCCTCCCCTCCCTCTCCCAGCAAGCCCTCGTACTTCCGGTAGCAACTCCTCCCCGCCCTAGGGAAGCGAGCCCTTCCACGTGCAGCACCGCGAAGTTGCTGTACCTTTACCGCGTCACGCAACCAGGCCTCCTGAACGGCGCCGGTGGAGAAACGAGTCACGTGGGTCGGGAGGAAAGTGCTTTTTTTTTTCTTACGACGCCAAGCAAACGCAAAGAAACGAGGACGGTGGGACATGCCGGGGACATGCGGTTTGAAAGAAAGCGTTGGCACCCCCAACTCCGGGCTTCAGGCACCTCGGTCCTGTCGAGTCCAGGTTGGGGCCGCTGGAGTTCCCGACAAACCTAAAGACTTCGTCATGCCTAAGTGTTCGAGCCGAAATGATGCCCATGTCACACGGACTGCCGACGGTGCAAACTAAAGTATGCGCATTATAGTTAGCCCTATATTGACGCCCTTCATTCAGTGAGCGTAGTACCTTGCTAATGCCGTGAAGTTGTGCAGACACTCAGGAAGAAGTATTAGTAGAAGGAACCGCGATGCGGTTAGCTTTATCCGTGCGTTGAATTAAGGAAATTGAACTTTTTTGCCTTTCTTTTTTACCCGCGTAAGCTTGAGAGGCCGTTACTTTGACCATGGGCACGAAGACGCTGTTGTGTACACCGATACCTTGATCATCCGATAACAGAACGGCAAATTTACGTTCGTAAGAGACCGCTCGCTAATGGCGGCTGACTAAATAAGTTTTGGGCTGTAAAGTACCAAAACCATGCTATTGTTTCGTACTATTGTTTCGTACTCCCAATTAAATTTGACCACCCTGGGTTGTACATTCTTTAACGTGCACATCAATCTGAATCGACTGGCGCTTTCGCATTTCGCCCCCGTCTAAATGCTGCCTCTGTGACCAGGAATGAAAATCATCATCTTTTGCCTAGCTACGTAACGCCATAGCCACTAAGCCACCACAGCAAGTAACGGCTGACAACAAATGCAAGAGGAAGTGGAGTACCGGAGCAAAAGACTGGGAGAAAAAGCGCCAGACGGGATAGATGAGAAGGGAATAGGCTGTCTGTATGTTACGTGCAAATATCGTGACGTAACGCCAGAGATGAGAAGTGACTAACAGTGGCTGAACAAGGTATGGTTCAGCCTGAAGCGAACGTTTGGACAAAGGGGACTTCCCTTAGTCAGACCCTTGACCAAAGGAACTCCTCGTGTCGAGAAGTTGCGCTCCGGAATGGGACATTCTTTGTTTGCCGATAATCAATCACTAAGATTTTCCGCTATCCTATGAACCTTTCCCTATTTTGTGAGGCCATAAGCGTCACACGTAGTTCTCACATACCCTTAAGAGCCACGTTCTTGCGAGTCACGTGGCAAACTACCTTGGTCGGCAAAAATTCTGCCTCGACAATCTGTGATCGGAGACTCGAGACGCGCGAACTGGTAAGCGTACTGCATCACGAGACGGGCAATGTGCCTGCGAAACTAGGTGCCTGATGAGATGGTTCTAACATGTCGATGCAACATGGACCGACTTAGCAGCTCGCTTCCAGCACGCAACGTGATGCCTTTGGTGACATGCGCGGTGGTGGCTAGTTGCAGAAGCATGTCACTTCGTTCGTTAGGTTAAGAGGTTAAGGTATAAGACGTATTCTACATAATATTTACGTCATGGCTTGCGAAAAGAATGTCGGAGACCCAATGCTCCGAAGAATTACGAGACTCATATTGACATGCGTACATTGCTTGTCATTTTTACTTTGGAATGCACGACGACTCATGTATCAATAGCGCGACCCACTTGACACGTAGGTCAGGGGCCGAATTCGCAAAAGTTTTCATTCTTAAGTTCCGGAATTCAGAATCTTGCTGACTAGTAAGTGCTCTTTCGCAGTGGCCAGTTATGTGTCCAGCATCAGGATTGACTGAAATTTTCTGCGGCGAATGATTAACGCGATCAGATTTTCCAAGCCCACCGAGTGTGCTCGCCGCCATTGTTGTGTACTGGGTGTTAACCTTTCTTTATTTTTGGGCATGACTTTGCCTTATAACGAGTGTTTGGTAAATGAAGATTCAGACTTGTGACTCACAGTTTCGGCAGTGACTGGTTCTCAAATATCACTTCACCATGACAGTATCTACATTAGAAGAATCAAAGCGAAAAAAAAAGTGTGTGCGTGAAGTGTGGGAAGCCGGTCGAGTGAGCTTCTGAATAAGACTTTGCAATGGTGGCGGACGCGGTTTCATTAATGAATCCGGGACCTAAAAAAGATGTGACGTAATACATTCTTTCACGCATTTACCGCTAAATCCCCACTGATGTTTGTTTTTTCATATGCGACGAACTATTTATTGATCGCGAATGCAAGCAGTGAGACAATTCCAGTGGCTCTTTAGTGTTGGCAGCTTTGTCTGTTAATTACGAAAGAGGGTACAGAGAGCCAGCAACGGAAGAATTCCGCCTGCTGAGGCTGGTAGCAGAGTGAGCTAGCCTAACATGCGGCAACTTTCGCCGGAAGGTTCGCCGCAAACATACATCAAATGTCCAAAAATGCACAAGGTTGCTGCGGTCCTGAAAGCGACGAGGGAAACGAGAGGGGTGCCATCGAACTCTTAGGCAAAAAAGGACGAAGAACAAAAACAACTCAGGCGACTATTATTTAATTTCTTTATGTTTATATTTTCATTGCACTTCAATTTATTTTCATTGCACTTCTAAATTACATCTCCTTAGTCCCACGCTCTACTATTCGAATCTAGTTTTGCTTTAGTTCTAAACATATGGAAAAAAGGCTGCTTCTTGGCCAATCCCCCATAGTGGTTATGCGCCAGTGTTTGGTAGACAAGACAAGACAAGACTACTATCTCTTGTTTAATTTTCCCTTCTGTTAGCCTGACTGCTTGCTCCCGTACTAGTCTAGTTATTTCAGTATCTCTTCTGTTTTTTTTTTCTTTTGTGTTTCTCCTCTTCAAATAAGAATTATCTTAAGGCTACTGTCGCCTGATTCTTGGCCTATCCCCTTTGGTGGGTACTGCCATAAAAGAGGATCGTCATCACCATCGTCGTCATCGTCGTCGTCGTCGTCGTCATCATCGTCGTCGTCGTCATCATCATCATCATCATCATCATCATCATCATCATCATCATCATCACACCGCGCCATCGGCTCTTAGCGCGCATTCGCTTACCTTCGAGAAAACAGGGAAAATAGGTCCCCATCCTCATCACGCGCTAGCTCGCGCCCGGCTGGTCCAGATGCCACGTGGTGCGGTCCCTTTCTTAGAACTGTCCCCTCGTCATTAGGGAAAACTGCCGGGCACGCCGTATGGGGTGTGTCACTCAAACTGGTATTTCTCTATTTACGCGCGTCTTTCCTTTGTTTTGTTTTGTTTTACGCTTGTGTTTCATTTCAGTTTCTAATTTTCCATTTCTCTTTCCAGCTTTCGTTTATTCGTTGCCTAATTCCTTCATTCATTCTGCAGTCTCAAGTTCGGTCAACGTTCAGTTCATTACTTAATTTTTTTTTCCTTCGGTATTTCATCACTCCACTTGCTCAAGCGTGAACTTATTCACTGGTTCATTCTGCCCTTTCATTCCTCGTTTGTTTTCTTTCTTCATTATTTCCTCAATTTGTATCAAATGTTGTCGTTTGATTCTCGGACCACGGGTTAATCTTTTATTTCCTCTTTTCGTTCTTTTCTTTTTATTTATTCAGTCATCACTTTACTCTTTCTCTCCTTGCTTCAGTTTTTTTATTCGTCCATTTCCTCATTCATTCGTATCTTCATTTCTGTTTCAAAGAAGAAGGCTTTAATCAATGCATTCCTACTGTCCGTTTCTTTCATATTTCTTTTTTTTCTATTCTTTGTCTATTAAGTCATCGTCTCGTTCTTCTTCCTATCTTCTCTTCGCTGAATCATAAATTAATTCCTTTCCGTCCTTCCTTCCTTCTTTCACCAATTAATTTGTTTGCTTCTTCTTTTTCTTCTTTAACCCTTTCTTTCCCTTCCCTGTACTCTCCGGACCAAACAGAGAGGAATATGGCGGCACTCGCGTACATTTCGAAGCCGGGGAAGCCGCCCGGCAGCCTCGAAGAAAAGAATGCAAAGGACACGGTAACGACGGAGAGAAAACGAAGGCGACCGGGGTCTTGAATAACAAGTGCTCAGTGTCGGAGTGGCCGGATCGCGGGCCTCGAGTAAAGCACACGCTTTGCCTCATAACGAGTGGCGCAGCTATTTCTGGCGAACAATTGCTGGCGTTGCGAGGTTCTCGGCTATGCCTACGCCAGTCAGCTTTCAATAGGTGCATTATTTGGGAGTCGTACTGCTTACGGCTCAAAAAGGGGGGGGGGGGAACTAAATGAAGACAACAAAAAAGGGGGAGGGGACATAAAGTAAAGCGTAGAAGAACGCGGGACAGGCTCTAAAAAAAACCTTTAAATTTGCTGAGAAAAACGAAGGCGGACATTTGGGTGCGTGGGAAAATGTGAAAGGGAGGAGCTGCGCGTAGGTGCACCTCCTCCCTGCACGTAGGTGGCGAGAGTCGGGTATGTCTCCTAATTTATTTTGACGACGAGCAAGAATGAATTAAGGAAAACGGCGATAGAAGGAAGCAAATAAGGAAGACGTGAAGGAAGAAGAAAATGAATCAACGAATCAAGGGAGGAAAGACATAAGAAATGCAGGAAGGAACAAAAAGAGAGAAATAAATTAATGATATCAGGAAAGGAAGAAGGAATTAAGGAACGAAGCAAGAATAGAACGAAGAAAATAAGAAGGGAAGGAATGAATGTCTTATTGACAAAAATCTTGAAATGAAATAAGGCAAGAGAGAAACATTCAACGAGAAAACTGACCACAAAGAAAGAAGAAACGAAAGAAAGAAGAAATGGCGGAACTAAATAAGAGAGAAGGAATTAATTACTAAAAGAGTGAAGTAGGACAGTAAGGACTCGAGACAAAAGAATCGAATCCACCGAGGAAAGAGAAAGGGGAAAGTAAGAAAATGAGTAAGAAATGAATGACTGAAGGAAGAAAAAGAAACAAGGAAAAAAAATTACGTGAGTAAAGCAACACTCAATCCAACCGCCACCTTGCGTTTAATTTAAGTCTCCAACTCTTCCACTCCCTCCCCTCTGCCCGACACCCCTCCCCCCTCTCTCTTTTCAGAACAGACTATAGCGCAGAGTCGGTGCAAAACACTGCCGACAACACTCGGCCGATAACCCCGTACACCGGAACGGGCCAGTTTCTCACTTTCGACAAGTTCCATAGCTCACTCCCGAAGTTCCGACGCGACAGCCGTCGACCCCGTTCGCGGACACATGTGTTCGAACAGCTTTCGTCGGCGTTCAACAACAAAAACGCCTTTGACGAGGCGGCAATTTCTGTACGGCTACCTTTTCGCGGGTGGCCGCCGCCTGCGGCACCGATGTCGGAACTCCTGACGGAGTGACGTCAAGAAACGGTTTTTCGTTGCCACCGCGTCGAGCGTGAAACAGAAACCTCTCGGACACACGAGAAAAAAAAAGAGATGAAGGAGTCGCCATCGGCGTTAAGAAGAGCGGAATTACTGATTCTTCCGGCGTTCTAACATTTCTTTTTCTTTTTCTCCTACTCTGAAACACGTCGTCAGAGGCCCCTTCTAGAAGGCGATCGCTGACGGCCCTTGGAGTAAAAATAAAGCCTCCGCAGTCAAGGAAAAGGAAAACTAGAAAAAAAAGAACAATGTAAAAATATTACGTGAGAGATCGTTTTCTCTTCGCGCAGTGTGCGTACAAGCGAGCTCTCAAAGCGAAAAATTTTCCTCCAGATGAAGCGAAAAAAAATAAGAGGAAGAAAGCAAGAGAAGTTTACAACGCGACTACGAGCATTGCCGAGAAATGAGGGCGGAGCCGAAGAAAGCGATTCTTTGGTTTGGAGGCGAAAAAAAAGCTTATTCGACGCAACCTATAAGCTGGCAGCGCAGAAGCCGGAAAGAAACGAGGTGTATATATCTATAGCACGAAGAGTATAAGGTTGAGAGCGAGTTCGAGGATGGAATGTGGAACGGAGGGCGTCCGGGGCACGCCTGTAGGTCAAAGGAAGAAAAACTCTCGTTTTGAAAAAAAAATCGAAAAAAGAAACACAGACAGAGATTGGAGCGAGGCGAGACGCACCCGCCGCCAACCTCGAGGAAGAGAAAGGGTTACACTGTATTGCTTTCTCGCGCACGATATTTTCGGCACACGCATCCCCTCGTTTGTGCTGTTCGGCCACGGAAGAAGAACGAAATAACGTGACGCTAAAGAAAGGCGCACAGCATCGGCGAGTTGCCTCCTTCCATCGCCCAAGGGCTCCCTTGGGTCCTTCGTATTGAGCGCGCAGCGCCTACATCACTACCCTCCCCCCTTGCCCCCTCTAAACATCGTTCGCTATTTCGACGACGATGATATTAAAATAGGGCTCTAGTGCAGAAAGGAATCTGGGAGAGAGAGAGAGAGTCCTCACAGGCGGAGAGCAACGATGTTATTGGGTGTCGACACGCGATGCCTTCGTCGTGGAAATCGAGGGGGGCACTACGCACAACAGGCATACAGACACACACGCGCACACGCCGCCATTTTGATGCCTCTCGACAAGGACACCAGATCCGGCTCTGGAGGAAACAGGCTTTTAACATTCGAACGCGGAGTGTAGGGGACGGGGAGAGGAGGAACAAAAGCTGTTCGAAGACCTAAGATCGAGAGGCAAAAGCGAAGAGCACTTCTGTCAGAGCTGCCGTCGCCGTCCCAGAATGGCAGACTTAAACTTTTCGCCCATCGGCTTTCACAGAGGCCTCCTTTTACGGAACAGAAAAAAAAAAAAAGCCTACGCCGACGTTCGGTGAGTGCTATAAATCCCAGCCCGCTTTACGGAAACTACCGTTACCCCGCTCGCTATTTCATTATCTTCATTTTTGTTTTCCTTCTCTTCCGTCCTTGTACCTATATCGACTACACTCGACGAACATGCGACACAAGCTCGACGCTTCCCCCCCCCCCGTTTTTTTTTTTTCGCCCGCGCTTCTCCGTTTGCGTTCCTGCGATCCAGTGAAGTATACCTTAAGGTTGCCGGATTCGTACGGGGGTCATAAACGACAAGACGGAGGAATGAAAGGGTCATCATTGCAATCCGAAGCCCCGATAGAAACGAGCACACACCTTTTTTCGTCTCTCGCAAGCTCCCCTGGAGGGTATTTCGCAACTCCCCGGAGGACGACCTCGCTTTTAGATATTTCCCGAGTTTTGCTTTCGGGAAACGCAGGTCACTCGATGCACAACGTATGCCTTCAAGAGCCCAATTACGCGAGGACCGAACGCGAGCTTTCAGGTCGGCTCCACACCGAGTTCCCTTCGCGACGACGAAACCAATGCAGTACATGGGCGTATGGAACGACTCTTCCGGTTACGCCACTGGAAGAGCGGCCCAGTAATGAGGTGGCCGTCGATGCGAGCTCTTACTTGAATGGGAAGCAGCGAGTCCTTGAACCCGGCGTTTCGAGGGGTAAACAATGTTCAAAGGTAAAAGTGCACGTATTTGTGACGTCCTTCCGAGCCAGGTTCTTCAAACCATTTGGGGCAATCGAATAGCAGGCGTACGCAATTGAAGGCATCTTCGGAATAAAGATTCGCACAAGGGTTTTGTTGTTTTTGTGGGTTCGTTTATTAACAGATTTAGGAATGCAGGTACTTTATCTCCCGTACGTTGGAATTTCAGAAAGTGGTTCCGTTGTAAAACTGCCATGGGGACCTGCTGTTTTAAACAATGTTGTATAATGTAATTATCAAGAGTAAACATTTCAATCTTGAGCAGGAAATACAAGTATTAACAATGTCCTGTTTGACCTTGCTTCTCCCCTGTTTTCTTTTTCTTGTTTGCGTTGTTTTCTCACTATGAAGTAATAACACGATAAGCACAAATAATTGCTAACGCAGAACAGTAGTCACTAACGCATGAATATCACGTTCGCTTTGATAAAGAAATCAAGAAAACCGACTTGAATCGGGAAAAGCAGCTCAAACGCTTTGAATGAAGGCTACGCAGGTGTGAACAGACATAAAACTGACTCGTTCTCGGTCAGACAAAGATTCTGATATATTTCTCCTCCGCTAAGCCGGCCAACTGGCTCGACGTTGAAACCCCGGGATTAGGAAACTAGAAAAAGTGCCGATGCGATGGAGGTAAAATTTGAATGCAGCAAAAAGCGACGAGAGCCAGGAGCGATGAGTGCGCAAGAGGAACTCGAACGGCGTGTTCCAACCCCCGCGGACTGGCTCTGAACGTTCGTAAGCCGGATGCGAAGCCACGCGCGTGAGAGCACTCTTACGAGGGAGTGACAGAATAATCCTCGGGAACAACCTGGTGCTAGCTACATTGCCACATCCGGTTTAGGTTACCAAGGCCCGACGTAACATTGTGGTTGCACAATATGTATCTGAGAGAGAAAAGGGAGGAACAAACAGGGATGTGGTAGACAAAAAAAAAAATGCGTTCAGAGCTCGGAAACCCCGCAAAAATATGAAGCCAGACCAGTTGTGCCTCGTGGAAATTGTCTACTTGATTGATAACCGGAAGCCCCATCCTGTATCCTCCAGCACCTTCCACCACACTGCGCAGACACGAAAGCATATCCCACCCATTGCGGAAAGTGATGTCATGCTTAGCATGTCTCTGCAAGTAGCCTGCTGTCCAGCAACGATTTAGGGTTTTACTCAAAGCGCTATCAAACGCAACCAACGTGCATGTCTAAGGTGGGCAATACTCGCCACGGTATAGCTCGACGTACGTCTTTCAGAGCTCGCGAAGTCACGGGTTCGGCACCCGCTAGCGGCGGCCGCATTTCACTGAAGGACAAGTGCAAGAACATTCGGCGCGGTCGGGTCGACTTGTTGACCTCGAGCTGCTACCAGCGCCACGCCACAACCCCTAAGGTACCACGGCGGGGGGTCAATTAGAGAAAGAAAATACGGACATCGGTCGCGGAGAAAGACCGCGCACGCTGACTCCAAAATTGGGCTCGAACATAGTCGAGACGGAAAGCCCCAAAATGGCGAGGGCCAACGACGACGCAAAAAATAAATGCAAAGACAGACAAAAAGAACACGAACTGCACGATCGTCGTAGAGGAGAGTGACGCACGATCAAAAAAGGCAAAAAACGCAAACACGCCGAAAATAGAAATACGCTCCGTAAGAAGTACCGTATGCCCGTACGCGTGAGCAACCAGCAAACGAGAACGGGGAGATCAAAAAGAAACTAGCCAAGAAAGCGCGCAACAGCAGAAGAAGCAAGATGGGCTGGGAAAGGAGGAAAGGAGCCATGAGCGCTCGTTACAGCGGCCTGCGACGCAAACAGGATAATTGGATAAGAGCGTTATAAACTAGTCAGCATCGATTGCGCAAAAGGAACCCGGGTGCTTCTATATCTCTCTCCTTCGCCACGGCCCGTTATCCTTCCCTCCTTCCCGGTTTCGACGTACATCCCTTTCCCTTTGCCTTCTTTTTCTTTCCAGAGCACCCCTTTCCTCCCACTCCTTTTTTTTGTTGCTAGACTTATTTCTTCTTCTCTCATTACAGGCTTGGCTGCAGGCCCGGTATTTGCTTGACTTTCTCTCTCATCTTCCCTACAGCCTCCACTTTTCCCTATTCCGACGTTAATTCCTTCGCCCTCTCCAGATCCCTTTCGGGATCATCCCTTTCCTCCCATAGTGTTTCTGTGACTTGAGTTCATTTTTCCTCTTTGGTTGAACGCAAGGCTATCGGCTCGGTATTTGCATCATTTTGCCTCTTTGTCTCTATACATCGCCACAGCATCCCATTTTCCCTACTTCGACGTCCATCCCTTCTACTCCACCAGATTCCTTTCGGGAGCATCCCTTTCCTTCCGTTGTCTTCCTGTAACCTTTTCTTTTCCTGTTCTTTGCCTAAAGGCTTGGCTACGGGCTAGGTATTTCCTTTTACATGGGGAGCTGCGGGTCATCGTTCTCCTCCCCATATCCTGCGTGCATCTTCGCCCGAGACTAACCGACGCTTTAGGGGAAAAAAGGATAGAATCGAGGAGGGTGAGGGCGGGGCCTTCCTTATCCTAATTGCCTTCCTGCGTAGGTCAGCGCGGGACGGTCGCTGTCCGGATGACCGCTGGTACGCACGTACGCGAAGCCGCGTGCAAGTCAGATCAGAAGGAAAGACCGAAGACAAGCCGTTTCTTCCGCAGCATGGACACGATGATGCGAGGCTAAAAGATACCGCTTCCGGGGAGGACCTAAGAAACACTTATCTGCTCGTGGTGGTGGCCGGCAAAAAACAAAAGAACGCGAACACTACGAAACGAGTAATGAGGAGAAAGCACATGCGCTTAACAGTCTCAGAAGTGAAGGCGAATAGGGAGCTTCCGAACGCGCACACAGATATTGGCTTCATGCCGTTGTGACTCACTTTGAGGCCGAGCGAAACCGACGGAACGTTGCCCCTCAGGGTGACCGACCGCGGGAGTAACACGCACAGGAGTTGAGTAGAGGCCGCCCGCTGAGAAGACGTCAGGGCCCGCGTCACGGCGCCATTTAGTCATGGTGTCGTTCTGCAGGCGACTACATGAAGTTGTCTCTCTCTCTCTCTCTCTCTGTGGCTTCCCTTCTTCTCGTTCATTGTCTCTCATTCGCTCTCTCTCTATCTCTTTATATATGTATATGCATGCCATTATTGTATAAAGACGTAGGCAAGTTCATTCTCGTGCAAACTTGTCGGTTAGACCTCGGGCGTTTTGACTAAGGAAGTCTGGTTCTCAAGAGCAGTCAATTGAGAATGAATCGGTAACGCGGCTAACTGAATACTTGAGTGAATTACGCAATCATTCAATCGATCAATAAGTGATCTGTTTGTCCGCATCTATCTATCTATCTATCTATCTATCTATCTATCTATCTATCTATCTATCTATCTATCTATCTATCTATCTATCTATCTATCTATCTATCTATCTATCTATCTATCTATCTATCTATCTATCTATCTATCTATCTATCTATCTATCTATCTATCTATCTATCTATCTATCTATCTATCTATCTATCTATCTATCTATCTATCTATCTATCTATCTATCTATCTATCTATCTATCTATCTATCTATCTATCTATCTATCTATCTATCTATCTATCTATCTATCTATCTATCTATCTATCTATCTATCTATCTATCTATCTATCTATCTATCTATCTATCTATTATTAACACGTACGAAAGAAGGACGGAATCCACGATCTATCTATGTTATTAACACGTAGAAAAGAAGGACAGAATCCACGATCTCGGGTTAAGTACAGAGGGCAATCGCCCGAACACGCCCACCGGACAAAGTCCCGAGCGCGCGCGATGCCGGCGCCTCTGCGCCACCCAAGCCGTTGCATAATCATTCCGTCTTTTAGGTAAGCACTCAGTCGAGCATATCATCAACGCCACCGAGGTACACTAACAAGAGACGCAGCGGATCCAAACGAGCCGGGGTATCAAGCGCGCGATTATGCGGGTCACGGGACGAGAAAAAGAAAGAAAAAAAAAGTCGTTGACTTTCTAATCATTACGCCCTCGAGACAGCTAGCGAAGCGACGGCGATGGTTCTGCGTCAGCGGACCCGACGTCCTCACTCGGTATAAACAATAAGCCCCGCGCGTCGGTTATTCCGCTTTGCCGCATAAACGCTCGGCGCAAGATCAAAAAGCACCTGCGCCAGAGGCTCGACTAATCATCGGCGCGGGAGAAAGGCTCGGGCGTGTTTTCGACGAGCGCCCGGCAAACACGAGCATCGCCGCGCCGCCAATGCAGGAAACGCCTCTTCTAATATTCCGTTCCTTTCTCTCTCTCTTCTTTTTTTTCGCTATCTACACTATTGTGTCAAGGCGTATGTATGACATCGGCGTACGTTTCCGGAAGCGCCGGTCATATTCAAAGCCGCGCGTGCGCGAGCTTTCGCGCGCATTTATACGCGATGTCTCTGTAAAAGGATGCAGCGTGGTCAACGCTCTATCAGCCTGTTAGCGGTAGGCGTGTCGCGGTGCAAAGACCCGTTTCCGGCGAGGCTCAGAGATCCGCTACCGTGTCGTCTGTTCGTCAGATGAGAAAAGCAGACGTAGCTCTACGACATGCCGTTGTTACGGCACGGCGTCTGGCAGGACAACCGAGCACCGATATCCGACGCTGGATGCGGAGTGCCTTTGTAACTGAATGAAGCTTGTTTTCGTTGTTTCAAGTGAGCTTATTGAGCCAAAGAAGTACTAGGAACTTCGTCGGTCCCCGTATTTTACAGCGAACGCTGTTGATGACTAACAGAAACGGACTTGGCAATTCCTAACAAGCCCATACACAATGGGTTTAATTGCTTGCTTTCTGTGTGATCACGTACGGGTGCAGTGCGGCGGGGCATATGTCAAAATGCGAAACAGATTAGAACGCTCAGCGTGAAAAATAGGGGGACGTCAAGATTATCGCAGTGTATAAGCAGGAGAGGTATCGGCGCTAAAAACGGCTGCGTTATCGATGGGGCGGACACCTATAGTTCGTACACCCAAAGAACAACATGCGTACGAGGAGCGTCGGTGGGAACGGCGACGTGAACCTAAACGGAGCCGGCGCGAAGCGACCACCGACGAAGAGCGTTCTCCGCGACGCTGAACGAACACGTGACAACCATTCCACTCGGTGAAGATGTAATGGCAGCGAAATCACTTTGCATTTCGTTTGAGATCTTTGACAATCGTCAGCTTTCGCTGCCATTCCATCTTCACAGAGTAGAATGGTTGTCATTATTTGTCCTTTGGCGGGAATTGAGTGAAGCAGTTATTCAAATTGGGAATCCGAAAAGAACGTGCGGTAGATCCAGAGGGAGCCACGTAAAAATTGCAACCCCCCCCTCTTCCCCTCAATGAGACGTGCGAGCAATTCAGCGTTGACGCTTACTGAGTACGCAGTGAGCCTTCCCTTTTGCGATTCTACGAAGTGATCAAGGAAACTCGAAGCGGCATGCCTCAACAGTGCAGAAACTTGCATTTGTGGTAGAATCGGTGCCTCGTAGGCTCACGTTGTCGACTGTACGGGCGTTTTTAGAGGCAGCCGAATCCCGCACTTACTTTTTCGGCGCGTTACATAGCGACCGACTCAAATTTAGCCTTATAACAAAGCAGAAAACGTGAATGTTACAAAACAGAAATCCCGTTTATTTCTTCTTATTCAATTAAATGAGCGTGTTTAGAAGGGTTTGGTACCACGCGTGATACCGGCTGCTCATTCTCGCTTATCCAAACAGTACAAATCGAACGTAAGCCTATTCAAGCAAACACGTCATTTGTTCGCAAAAAAAGTACATATTTCTCGCGAAGCCCCCGTCCCGTGAACTTGCGATACCGACTGTACACGCAAGCCTCTAAAGGCAGTTGCAACCTTGCACTCTTTTTTTTAACGGCCTTCCCCCGCCCGCTACACGTCCATGGTGCACGCTTCTACAATCCCGCGACAGAGCTCCCCATAGCTCGCGCCTTCCAACACCGTGCCCCCTCCCCCCCTCCCCCTCCCTGCTTGATTCCCATTTGCCGATTGGGGACGCTCTGAGCCTTACTGCTAAGCGTCTGCGCTGTACGGCGTCACACGCGCGCACGGCCTCTTCCCCGTAGCTGACGGACACTCGGTTCTCGCGAGAGACACAGAGACAGGAATGAAACGAAAACGCCACTCGCATTTCGGAAGTGGATAACGAGGAATTAATTTGCATTCGTCGCTCGTTAGCCCTTGCTCGCTCCGATCCCCCCCCCCCTCCCCTCTTCGGGGCCGATCGTTTCCGCCTCTTTAATTAATCGGAAAGAGCAGTGCAGTAGCAGAGGCACACCGGTGGTGCCGTGCCGGACCTTTATTACCGACCTCACAACGACCCGTTGTCTCTGAGAGCCCACCCCACCTCCGTCCCCCCTCACATACGCGCGGTACGACATTAAGCGGACGCAGGGCGTAGCAGAGGAGAAACGAAATATCCTGCCGCGGACCAAATGAACGGGAAACGCGACGTGATATAGGAACAAAAAGGCACGGGGAAAGTGAGAGAATGTGGGGGCCCGAATGTTAAAAGGCTTCACTGGCGTTGTTCCCGGAACGGGACAGCTGCTTCTCGAGAGACAGCGTGGGACGATAAATAAACAAGGTGGGCGGGTCTCGCACTCGTCTTGCTCTTGCGAGCTCGAAATGCGCGCGTACAAGCAAGCGCTTTGGATATCTTGCGTTTCGCGCGATTCCCGATGTATAGGGGGTGCGAGCCGCTTTCGGATCATCAGCTCTCGCCGGCTGTTTGAATCGAGAAAGGTAAACAGATATATAGATAGAGAGAAGAACTTTGGATATCTTGCTTTTCGCGCGATTCCCGATAAGGAGTGCTAGCTGCTTTCGGATCATCAGCTCCCACTGGCTGTTTGAATCGAGAAAGGTAAATAGATATATAGACACAGAGAGAGAGAGAAGAAAAAGAAGGAACGGGGCAATTCTCATCAAGGATACGCGAAGCATTATGCGGCTTGGTTCGCGACGATTCGTGCGGTGCGAAAGACCGATGAGTTTCGGATTAAGGTTGTTGTATGCGCGCTTCTGTTGCTGGCCGCGGGCGCCGAATTTCGGAGCTAAATGGCGCAAGCGGGTGGGAAAGTTCATTGGGATTCCGAACGGCTGCCAGGCATAACTTTGTAGCAGCGAGCTTCACGCGAGCATGCGAGGATAGCCTCTCGTGTGCGTTAAATGATACGTTAAAGCTGCGCGTTCTGCTTGTTGACTTTGGCGTGGCCTCTGGGGGAAACAAAGAGAGCGATGAGAATCGGGGCACAGGAATCCGGCTGTGTTGAATATCAATTATGAGTGAGTAGTAGAAGCGACGTGAACAACGAAATGCACAGGCGTGGCCCATTGCTCTGCCAAACGAATTATCTTCTTTGGAATTAGGGCACTGCAGTGGGTTTGCGCGTAAAGAAAATGCAAAAAAAAGCGCGAACGAGTTGTACAATATCGGGAAATATAGAAAGAAAGAGGAAAAGAAAAGGTGAACCAAGGTTGTCGACTCAGAAACGGATAATTGACATGCACACCACAGCAGAACAAAGCTACACAGGAAGGCGATGCAGGCTCCTTAGAAAGAATTGTTAATTCGCAGATTATCGCCACATGTGCCATTGCTTCAAACGAAATAAACCTGTTGGAAGTCCCCGCCGTCCTAATATATATGTATATATATATATATATATATATATATATATATATACACTCTCCCCCTTAAGTTCACATTGTTGATGACAAAACTTTACCAGATAGCGCTAACCTAACTTTTCTCTTGCATTAAAAAAAAAACGGCTGTGGCTTAGGTAAGGTTAAGCCCAGGATGCGAAGCATACTAGCCTTTATTTTAGTTGTTGAACCACTGTTTAGCTTGGTGAGCTGCTGTTGCTTGGCTATATTTGGTTCGGCTAGACGAAGAAACAACTCATGCGTTACTCTGCTTCGCCTTGGACGCCCCGCATTGGACGCGGTGAGCGTCGAGCAACGCAGCGTTCGGCGCGGCAACGAAATGTGCGCCTGAGCAAGCGACGCACGCCTGAGCCTTAGAAACAGCTCGTTTCTAAGGCAACACCGCATTCACTAGAGGCGCTTTTGTACCGCTTTGAAGCATCGTACTCATGGCTCAGTGGTAGCGTCTCCGTCTCACACTCCGGAGACCCTGGTTCGATTCCCACCCAGCCCATCTTGCCAGAGTTGAGCCAAAGCCACTTCTCCTCTGTCGTGACGTCACGGTGTCACGTGGTATTGAAGGCGACACCGCCGCGCCTGAGGAGCTGGGTTGAGCCCTCGTAATATGCTTCGCATAAAAAACTACACGAAACTACCAAGCATAGATGCCAGCAAGGTATACCGCGCCTTCCTGTTGGCTCGTTGCGTCTTCATGAGCAGTACGAAACGTTACGGCCTTGCATTCGCGTGGCTAACTAAAGTTCCGAAGAGAATGAAAACGAGAGGGCCATACGCTGCAAAAAAATATTCCATCGCGGAAATATAAATAAAAGTACTGAAAACTGTACGAGAGCTCGAATCGAATATTTAATTTTCGGTTCCGCTAAGGTATACAACGCTTTTCAGCGCACGTTGGCGCCTTTCCTCGGCTGGCCCCGGAACCTTCCGAGCTCGCTTGTCAGACGCGCCGTTCGTCATCGTTTGGAGGGATGACAGGCATCCTCCGGAGACATCTCGAGGGGCTGGGCTAGCCGAATATTATCATCCGCTTCTACGAGCGAGAGAAACAGAAAGAAACAGAATGAATCGATTCAGCGAAAGATAAACGCATGCCGAGAAACTTTCATCAAAGAGGGCGAAATGAGGCGGAGAAAAAAAAAGCAATAGTAACGCGTTCTGCTTTCCCCACGGAGTTGCATGGTACTTCGGGGTTCAGCGGCCACGTTGAGTCAACATTGTCGCTGCCTTCTTGCGCTTCTTCCCCAACGTACGCCCATGGGCAGAAGAATGCCGACCACATTGTTGCCAGGAAAAAAAAGTCCCAGTTTCGCCTGAAAGGTGAAGCACCGATTCCGATAGCAATTGGTTGACAGCTATGCGATGTCAGGATAGCAGTTCACCGAGTCAAAGATACTCGGACCGTGGCCACAACCGTCACTGGCTCGAAAAGCGATTCGTGCACTAGTGCGGTACTTGAATTGCACGGGCTTAAGAGACCGCTTATAGTGTCATTGGGTAAGGTGTCCCTCCCACATGTACTCAGTGCTGACTCTGTCCCTTTCTTCCTCTTTCTATTCCCCTTTCCCCCACCCCCAGTGTAAGGTAGCAAACCGGATGCTGTTCTGGTTGACCTCCCTGCCTTCCCTACCCTTGCTTTCTCTCTCTCTCTCTAAACTTATAAACGTAGGTACACTAATTAAATTAACAAGTGTGGAATCACGTGCGCGCAAGCAAACATGAAGACATCTCACTAGATGACCGCGGAAAGTCCTAATCAAAACGCTGTAGCGAGGAAGCGCGGCAGCAGCAGGGAGCGAACTGACCTTCGCGCTGCGTCTCTCAGCAACGCGAACTGAGCCGCGGAAACACAGCGTGTGGGGCTAACTGTGTCCCCGCCCCCGAAGGTTTGCAAGATAAAACGGCCGCAAGCGCCTGGGCCGCGCGGACTAGAACGCCCCACCACCCGCCCTCCTAATCTACCCCAGGAGCGTCGCGCGCGACGCAGGACGGCGCGCTTCCTCCCCGCTTGCCTCCCTTGCGTTCGCGAAATTAGCAGCGATCGGCGGTTAACCCTCGCACGCGTTCACTGGTACATACAACACACAGCGCGCGGCGAAGATTTTATCGCCCTTGAACTTTATACGGGACCTCACGGTGACGCCAACGGCGACGGCAGGAATGCACCTGGAGTGCCCACATATCGCAATAAAAAAGAGAAATCTTGTGGCCGAATTCACAAAGCTTTTCATTCGTTTGTGTTCTTTGCCAGTGGTCGGTCGCCTTTGCGAATAACGCGTCCTTCAGCAGGATTGGCTGGAATGTTCTTTTACGGACAATTTTAGCGTAGCGTAATAGCTATTTGTGATTACATGGGGAGAGGGGGCTCGTGCTCTGGAAGCTTTGTTTTTTTCGAAATTCTGCTTGCCATTGGCCAGTCACCTTCGCTGATGTTATGTCCAGTGTCAGGATTGGCGGGAATTCGCTTGCACGACCAGTTATCGCTGGAGGGCTTCCTGCGAATACCCGGTCGTGAATACCTTGGCGACTCATGCTGGCAAACCTAGCCTGACGAACGGACTGCGATATCTGCGATGGCGACTGTGAACTGCAGTGCTCAATTTCGGTTTACACGCCAAGTGATCCAATAGATTAGGCTTCTTCGTGGCATCCGCTACATTGCTACACGCAACACATGGTCGGCTTCTTTGTGCCCTATTGGAGGACTCCGGAAATTTCGACCACCTGGGGTTCTTTAACGTGCACCTAAATCTAAGTACACTGGTGTTTTCGCATTTCGCCCCCATCGCAATGCGGCCGCCGTGGCCGGCATTCGATCCCGCGATCTCGTGCTCAGAAGCCCAACACCACAGCCACTGAGCAACTGCGGAGGGTAATAGCATCACGTTGCCAGCTTTATGTGGAAGACGATAACTATCCCCGCATCAGCAGAGGTCACAAGTGACGCCTTCTGGAATTCCAATAGCATTACAACAACACGCGAGATTTATAGAATAAACTACATAACGATTACTCGCAGCACGATATAACAGACGAAAACGCGTAGCTGCTCACTCAGAAAAAAAAAACAAGCGTAAGGGTCTCCCGAAAGCCATTCCCAGCAACGAAAAGAAGGGGATCGCCTCGCGTCGACGGCGAGCAGCAGACAGGAAAGTCGGGAAAGCCGCACGCCACGTCCAACTTTTCGAAGCAAGTTCGTCCCTCCGCAATCCCGTCCGGAATCCCCCATGAAGCGCATATAAATGCAGAATGTCGCGGCTACGCTCGGCCGGAGCCAGAAACAAAGTCGGTCAAAGCTGAAATCGATACCGATTATAGGCAAGTCGAAAGACGATTCGTGCAGAGTAAAGGGGATAATAAAAGAAAGTTTAGAGAAAGAGGAAGGGAGGGGCGGGGGGAAAGGAAAGGGTACAGCGTAAAGTACGCGACGTTTCCGCAGCCACCCAAAACGCCGAGGCGAACATGGAAAAAAAAGGGGGGGGGGGGGGGGTGAAGAAAAAGACGAAAGTATCCGGGACGAGCTAGTGGTCTTCTCTGCGGCACGGATAACGCCGCATCTATCGTGTTGCATATAAACGACATCCTGCTGGACTCTCTATAAGTCACGGTCTCAGAGACCTTTCGTTCGCTGTGCCGGCGCTGGCCACGGAGATTCTCGTTTCGCGACAAAAGAGAAGAAAAAGAGGGAAAGGACGTGGACGAGCCAAGAAAAAGAAATAAAGTAGTATGGAAGAATGGAGAGACCTAGGGAGAAAAAAAAAGAAAGGATGGAAGTACGAGGAAGATAGAAGATTGCCTACATACAGGAAAGAAACGAGCAGCAAAATAAATGACGAGAATATAAAAGAATAAACACAAAACCCGCAGAACAGACCGACAGGTCGTCTAGGCCGCTGGTCTACTGCGAATTCTGCCAGACAAATGGTCCGGTAGGGAGCTAGCCAGCCAGCGAAATGCCGGCCTCCACGAGCTAGAAAAGAAAGAGGGAGGGGCAAGGAGGAAAGGGGACTCGGCCTCGCAAAGCAAACAGCGTCTACACCATACCACCGCCGTGTACTGAGCCGCGAAGGAGCTGCAGTCAGCAGCGAGAAGCTGGAAAGGGGGAGGGAGGGATTCCTACCCTCACCGCGGTATGAGAGGGACAAAAAGGAAGGGGAGGCAAAGGATTGAAGTCAAAAAGAAAGGATAGGGAGAGATACGGACCTGCGAAGGGTGTGGCCTGTCCTTGCAGATGCGCACACACAGACGCAGCGCACACAGGCAGCTTCCCGTTGCCCTTTTCATGGTAGGGAAAGAAGGAAGTAAAGGGTTTAAGAATAGAAAATGAGAAAGGGGGGGGCGGCTAAGAGGGTTATTCTAGCCGGGTATAGGAGGTATAAAGAGGAGAGGGAGGCAAAATATTGCGGAAACAAAAGAAACGATGTGCAATGTAGATATCGTCAAAAAGTATAAATATAGCCCACCCACGTGCATGCGGGCCCACAAGTGCGACTCGCAGAAGCACCTTCACCCTCATCCTTTCCGTGCTAGGGAAACAAGAAAGCACACGGTCGAACTGGAGAATAAAAGAGGTCAGAGCGAAAATGATAAATGAAAACTTTAGAACGTAAAACATTTTGAACCCAAACGCAAGCCCGTAGACACGCAGACAAGCTCGCCCTCACGGTGCTACGGCGGGAAATAAAGGAAGCAAAGGATTGAAGGGGATAGAATGAAAAGGAATGAGAGGGGATAGGAGGCGAAGAGCACGCAGGAAGGGAAATCCGAAAGCACACACGTACGCACTTGCACAAGTGCACATACAAGCGAACACTGGCGCAACTGGCAGTAGCCAGGGAACGAGTCCTGCGAAGCGCGAGCTAGGCTGGGGGCACGGAACTGGCAACCCTGACTCTGGCCCCTCTTGCCATCGCTCAAGACGCTGGTCGCGGCCCCATCCAGTTCCCCAAGGCTCACGCCGTCGTTGGGGAGAGGAGGAGAGATGCGTGCGAGAGCGACGTGGGGAGAGAGTATGCGAGTGCGTATACCCTTTCCCTCAGGGCTTCTAAGCCTTCCCCCACCACTCACCCGCGAAGCTTTTGTATTACTGTATCTCGGCATTTCGTTTAAGGCCCACAAGAATATTCCCTTTCCCTACTTTTCCCGTATTTTTTTGTTCGCGAAAGCATCCGGAATCCTCTGGGCGCAAGCATCCTCCCCTTCATCGCCGCTAGGCTGCACCGTTTTCCACGCGGCATCAAGAGGGAGAAGGGCGGAGGGCTACTGAACGCGAGCCTATTTTTTATTTCAGGTCCGGGTGGTGCGCGGGCGAGAGCCATATATAGGGTTACATCGACGGGAAGAAAGGGTTGGTGGGGAAGCCGCGGGAGCGCCAGCGTCGGAAGGGAAAGCCGAGCGAAGTCAAAAGGGGCCGCGCCGTGAAACCTGAAAAACAAAGTACGTGGGCTACGCGGAGCGGAACGAGAGATTCTCCCCTCCGGGAAGAAGCGTTGGTCTGAAGGCTCCTTGTTTTAGCGGCAACGAGTATGCTGTACATGTGCGACTAAAAACGTCTGCCTCCCAGAAGATACGCACGAAGAGGCTGATTTGTGCTTGAACAAAACTGGGCTGAAAAGGTCATGCCGTTGTTAGGCTTTTAGGTCGTAAAACTTGCTTATCTTCTGCGGCCCTTCTCGCCTATTTATTTTGCTGCGGTTCCTTCTCGTGTCTTGTTTTTCGTCGATTTTTTTTTTCATTTACGACGCCAAGTAAGTAGATCCGTACTACAAACGGTGCGTAAGTGTTCCCGAGATTCGCATATTGTGTGCTGTAGCTTCATGATTTTTTTTTACATCTCTGGTGCTGCTTCTTGCGATGATCAGAAGCCGACACGACAGTGAAACCGTTTGGAGTAGAATCGGTGACGCGAAAGCAGAGGAATACGTTCTGGTGCTCTCGTCACTCGAGGGCAGTTGCCGCAGGTCTTTGGGCTTTAGTTATTGCTGTGAACATTTCTTTTTTCTCTTCATATCCTTTCACTCGGCCAATACTCTAGTTCTATGGAGAGATAGAGGATGCATTTGCCGGTAACATTTTCAATGTCGCGGTCAGTTGCTTAGTCGGTCACACAGTGAGATTTCCGGTCAGTAGAAAGGTCGGTGGGTCAGTCAGCTAGTCACTCCGTGAGACTTGCGGTCAGTAGGAGGGTCGGTCAGTCGGTGAATTAATTAATCCGTCAGTGTACTGTGCCGTACACATCAGTGCAAGAGTGATGCGCTCATGCAGACAATGTGCGTCTTCATATCCGTTCGCGCGCGTCGTTTCGTAATCCATTCACATCATACGTAGTTCCATGCTAGGTGCCAAGAACTTCTCCGTTCGAGATCGTTCTTTTTTTTTCTATCCGCCTGCAGTGCACCCTAATGGGTACGGGATGCTCATCAGCACGTTTACATGTCTGCCAATGGACGCGGAACGCAAACACGTCCTTGCACTTTTAAAGCTATTCCAGAATTCGTCCCCGGCTTCCGCTTCACGACGCCTTTCACAGCCACGATGTTCCACGGTTACTTTAGCAAGTTAAATCGCGCCAATCAATATCCGTTTCTGTAATATAGCAACAACAGGAATGCAATATTGCAGTACCAGCTGTGCCAATCACGCCATGCTGGTTTAGGAAAAGCCGCCAAAATATACAGTGGGCAGTTCGGCAGAAAGAACGGAGCAATTAGTGAAATCTACCGAGGCGTCGTCACTTCCTGCATTTTCTTTTCGACTGCTTTCTTCGCAGCACTGCCCCCCCCCTCCCGGTTGCTGCGACCATTTCGTCCCTCGCTCCTCAAATACGAGCGGTCACCATCTCCACCATGCTCGAGTACGCCTAGGTCGTTACGCAGTAATCGCCGTACGAACTCGAGTAGCACGCGGGAAGTGCTCTTACAGAAAGAGACCCTCACGCGCGATTTGCGAGCTCTCTGAGTGTCTAGCAGTCCTCGCCTTCACCGTGATGTGTCTAGGTTCCTACAAACACACAGTAGAAAAGAAAGGTGAAACGAGATGGAATTCGAAACGCAATTTGCTGGCCGAGCATAAAGACATCCCCGCGAAACCTCCTTTAGCCGTCTTAAATCGAGGAATAAAAAACATCCCAGCGAAAACCTCCTTCAGACGTCTTAAAGGGACGAAGAAAAAAAAACGAAGCTGCACAGCCATATAACAATATAACACGTACCAGTCCCTCCTTCCACCCCTCAGGGCGCTCACACAAAGCTAGTTCTCTTAGCAACGTCCGTCGTCCCCTTTAAGCGCCACCCTCCGCAGAGGCAGTCTTCGCCATCTCTCGTCTCGCTGGTCGCCCGCGCGTTATTACAATTTATAGCCGCCTCGCAAAGGCGGTGCGACGCATTTCAATATTTTCGGATAAGCCGCCGAACCCAACGTCCCGAAACCCTCATCCCCGTCTCCACCTTTTTTTTGTTTTTTTTGTTCCCCGGGGCTTCCACGGAAGGCCTCGAATCTGGTGCCGGCTCTGACAAGGGTCCTTCGACGGGCGAATCCATTCGGCCGATGATTTTCCGGACCTTTCCTTCTCGTACAACAGCGACAGAAAGAGAGAGAGGGAGAGAGAATTGCGCGAGATCGACGCCGGTTCTCTGACCCGGCCATCAAAACGGTTCAAGCTCGTTCCAACGCAAACATGGTGTAAGAGCGCAGGAGGGCCAAATGAGCGCGCCCTGGACCGAGATGACTTTTCTGCCTAACCTCGGGCTTCGCTGCCAGCCGAAGGAGCCGTGAAGACGGCAAAGCGATGGTGATGCATTTCCTCCCTAGGAGAGAGAGTGGGAAAGAGAAGAAAGCGAAAGTGAGAGAGCTTTGAGAACAGCGCCGATGGCGAACCAGGAAGAGAGAGAGAGGGGATGAACAGCACAGGCAGCGACTGGCGAAGGTAAGAGGAGACGCCGGGGTTTGAGCAGCAAGCGGGCGAAAGCGCGAGGGTAACGAGGGTCAGTGGGGAAAAGCTGTTGCGGCGAGTTCTCAAGATACGAGGGGTTTAGGGGATCCGAAAGGGTGAGAGAGGATGACCGGGGTCCTCGCGGGGGCGCAGTTTCATTACAGCTCGCCAAGAGAGAGATCAGAGAGTGCTCTGACCCCGTCCGTTGCTGAGAGGGGTGGGAAAAAGGGGGACGGCGGTTGAAGCTTCTCGCGTGGCTCGCGAGCGGAGATGACCGGTATAGTGACGTGCGAGCACGTCACGGCGAACGTCTCGCGGAAGGAGAGATTCCCCCGGCAATATTACTGCTCGCATGTGCTCTGCACGACGGCGTCGGGGGTTCTCGACTTCGACGACACTATCCACATAACCCTCCTTCGCCCACGCCACCGCTTCCCCAAACTTCCCGCACCTCTTCAACTTCCATCGCCTTTTCCATTCTCGGGCGGCAACTCCCTCGCGTCCCTCCCCCACCTCGCTCGCGGTGCCTCTATTGCGCTGCACTTTACCCCAACCTTTCCTTCCCATCAAGAATCTCCTTCTCTATCTCTCTCTCTCTCTCTCTATTACGAACGCGCGCGCGCTGTCTCGAGACTTCAAGTGCCGTGGATGCGCCAGCAAACAAGCGGCGACGATGTGAACAGCCTGAAGAAAGAAAAAAAAACGCGTCGCTGGCAGTTTTCCGGGGTCAAACTGTCGGGTGCAGGTTTGTCGAGGAGGCGGTGTTTTTTGCCCAACTTCTGTACCTACCTGTAAGGTACATCCCTCCGAGCTTCAAGTATTACGCGCGCTACAGGAAGCAAAGCGGCAGTTTAGGGCTATACGGTACCACGACGTGGCCATCACGTGACGCAACCTGCGCGCCACAGCATAATGCCCTCGCGCTTTTTTTTTTCGAAGGCATAAAGACCCGCTTTGAAGAATTAAGGCTTCCAGATTTTTTGTTTGTCTCAAAAATTTTTTTTCTGGATTACTTTCTCGGGCTTCGTCTAAAGAAACTGGCAGAGACATTACGTAAGTACTTAAGAGACTGGCGTTTATGAAACATGATGGCGGCGCCTTTTAAATAACGGCGATGTGCGCAATAATGACGGCGTGGTAGCTAGCAATTACTTCGTGTATTATGTTAAGCTTTCGGCTGGTATTAGTGAAGCAGGCATTATTGAGAAGAGAAATTGCTTTATTTGCATGATATTTGCATGTTGCATGCGCATTTATTTGCAAATTGCATGCGATTCAAATATACAAAGCAGATGGAGGTCGCATAGTGCGCGACGGTAGCTGGAGCGCTTTTCGGTAAGCTGTGGAAAATAAGCCCACTTGTTGAACGGCGATAAACGAAAAAGTAACAACAAATGTAACTAAAGCTACCCTGAGGACAATACAGTGGCACCGAACCTTGAGGATCGATGTAAAGGATTCTCACACTAGTATCGCGAAAGCAAGTAGAAGCGATTTGCGCTGTATTCTAAGCTTGAGACATGGTTTGATTTCAACATTGTACACGCTGAATTTCAGGCGAGGCCCTCAGGATATCAACCTCCTCGTTTTGACTTCTTTTTTACTTGGGTTTATCGACCCCCGCCCCCCTCTAAGCATACATGTTTCGTTCTTCCTTCGAACACAAAATCATTTCATTCATTTTTTTTATTCTTTGTCTACTTCTTGGTCGCCTGTTAGCGCATTCGCTGGAAATTTTGACTGTTAAGAAGCTCCTGTGTTGAAGAACAGAGATGTAATCCATATGCGATACAAAAGGTATTAGGTAGTTTTGACGTACCGCACTGCTCCTCTGGCTCCGATAGAGTCCGGGAAGCTGTAGTAGAATGGCAAAACTGCGCGCGAGTTGGAACTGTCCGTTTTGTCTGCGCGGTGAAATTGCATAACGCAATTCATCGCATTTTAAACATGAAAACATGCGTATGATTCTAGCGTTCCCAGCACTGACTGAAGAGGAGCGACCAGCAGTGGTCGAAGAACGCGTATGTCAAGCTATGACCCACGCTTCCACGAGGCGACTTTTGTTTTTAAGACAAAGGCCGATCTTTTTCTCGGAACGTTGGCCCCAGCTTGAGACGTCCGTTCTTCGACTAGTGTTGTTTGCTCCAAGTCTCCCTTGTCCCGTGAATCCCCGTCTTGTTTGATTGAACCGCACATTTTCTTTTTAGGGGTAATTCCTGACACGTCGAACTCTTTCACGTTTCCGGGCCCCGCTCAAACGGAAGCATTTCTTTCGTTTTTCTTTTACATATACGTCGTTCGTAGTATACCACATTGTCACGCGTAGGTTGGTTTGTGCTCTGCCGGTGACTGTTTTTCACCGACTCATCACTGTTACGAAGTCACCGCTCCCCCCAAGACGCCCTAGCACCATCGATCAAAGAAATGTACGGTGATACGTGTGTAAATAAGGAGGACGGCTTCTCTGTTTCTTTCCGGGCGCCGATTCGTCCAATTATTGGTTAACCTCTTAACTGGCGCTTTGCGGCAGTGTTTTGATTCGTCACCGTCACTATACAACGTAACAGCACATCAATATTTCTTTAATTATACTGTAAGTTGTCAATCAGATCTCATCTTGTTCTTTTCTTATTTGCTTTTTCCCGTTTCTGTGGGCTTCTGCGAAGCCCTCGCACACGCTCTTGACCTTCCCAAACGAACGCAGGAGACGGCACTCTTCCCAAATGCGTTCACGGCCAGCGTCTCCTCCACTAAGTATGGACAGTTAGGTTAGTTGGTTGTGATTAGCATTATGAAACATCGTTCCAGCGCACAAATGAACAAGGACGAGAAGAGAAAGGCAACACGAACGCCATCATTTGTGCGCTGGAACGATGTTTCATAATGCTAATCACAACCAACTAGCCCAGCTGTCCACACTTAGCGATATACTTCCTAGTACATCGGGCCCTTTCTCCCCTCCTCCTTTATGTGCAAACCGTTCCTGACGTTCGTGTTGTCTTTCTCTTCTCGCCCTTGTTCATTTGTGCGCTGGGACGATGTTTCATAATGCTAGTCTCCTCCACGCTTTTCTTTCCCCACCGGGAGAGACAGATACACAGACTCCCTCGCGCGAAACCACTTTCGCGTTTCCTTCCCCTTCGCGTCCCTAATAGGGAGCTGCAGCGCCCTCTATCCCGACGCCTTCTCCGAGGCACGTCGGAACCGCCCGCCCGCACGCGCGCTACGCGTCCTCCGAGAGACCGCGTACCGGGGTGGGCCGCCGGGAACACCGCGCGCCCGGTCACAGTCCGTCGAACGCCAAGCCGCCCGTGACCCCGAAACCCGCGAGTCTGTCGCTTCCGCCTCCGGAGTACCCTCGTCCCCCCCCCCTCCCCACCCCCACCCGAAATGCTATGTGCCCCCCCCCCCCTCCAACAAGCGCACACCACGTATCCGAGCAGCACGACAGAGAGAGAAATTGAACACCGACGCCATCGCGTACGCATTTGCGACAAAGAACGCGGTTTCTGAACCGACACAAGCTGCAGGAGTGAATCCGGTTCCAGGGCGACGCGCCCGCACGTGGAAGCAATAAAGAAATGGTAAGGGCGTAGAGGTCTCTGTTGCGGTCCTTGCGACAACAGTGCGCATGCGGACGAGGGTGACAGAACGAGAAAAGAAAGACGCGTCCGTGGCGCGGGAGGTAATGAAGGACCGCGACGGTATCTCTCTCGGGAGAGCGACTCTGCGGGGACCGTGGCGGCATCGCGAGAGTCGGTCGTTCCCGAGCTTGGAACTCATTCGTCTCTTATACGAATAAAAAAACTAAATAGAAAAAAAAGAACGTGTTGTCCCTGCGCTCGGCTCCGAGCTCGCCCTTACGTTGTTTGCTTGTTCGGAGCCGAGCCCGTAGCGATCTCTACGCAACGACTATGAGCCCAAGCAGGACACGGGTGACTGAGAATAATCGGGCCTCGGTTTTCCGCGGTTCGTCCCGGGCGTCGGATTTCGCTCGCGTAGTTTCTGTTAGGTTCTCATAGCGATCGCGCGAGCGTGCTTACGTATGTGCGCGTGTGCGTGCATGCGTGCGTGCGTGCTTTCTTCGCACGTGTTGCACGGTCGTTTTGCTGTTCTCTGGCAGGTGAAAGCTTGCATTCTTGGTGCGAGCCACGAATCATCCAGCCAACGAAACAAAGTCGTGGAGATTCCACCTGCATGTTGAAATCTACGTACATCGAAGCTTTCGAGACGCAGTTTAATCTAAAGATCGTCATCTACTGCACCATATTTTTGCATCATGGCGATCGCCCTGCGAGAAGCGCTGATGCGGACGGCTACGTATGAGCGGATACGCTATACGAGTGTTGCCCTGAGTGCCAGCTGTTGGACACGACCCAGCACCTACTGCGGGCAGGACCAGCGGCACCAGCCACGGCAAGCAATGTCATGAACTGTTCACATAGAAACCTTCCCTTTTTGAAAAAAAGACACCTTGTCAAACGTGCTTAATTCCTCAGGCTCGACGTATATAGTTCGACTTAAGTAAACAGTGCAGAACCTAAAAAATACCGTTGCACACGTCCCTAGCGATCATCCCTAATCAACAATGCTTATCTATATCTGAGTCGGCTAGGAGATGTTTTAGGAAGATATGCTAGGTTTCTTGGGTAGTTGACGCGTTTACTACTTGCTGCTTAAGTATGGAGGGCTCTCCGCAACGCTGATCCTTCATGAAAGGCTGTGGACTGCAACCTGTATTTTATATTTGTTTGCAGCGTGGCAAAAGTAAATTATGTTGGCGGAAAGTTAAGTTGGAAGGCAGCTTTGTCTCCTTTTTTTCAATCTATTATACTTGAAAAAATTAAAAAGAAGCTGCTTTATAGAACCCAGAGATCTCGAGTATTCGAGGTAGTTTCTACTTCACTCTCCTCAGAACAATCCATAGTTAAGAGAACCTATAAGAGTGGTATTTCTTTACAGCAAACACTGTATACAAGCCACCTGCGGGCCAACAGAATGTAACAATTATTTGCGCTGAAGCGGATGGAGCAACTTTGCCTCCGATTCCCATTCTGTGTGAGCTCTGTCCAGTTGCGGTTGGTCCGCATACTATATTTTTTGGAGCTGCTGTCAGTTGCAATAGTTCTGCGCACTGTTGACATCTGTCACGTATAGAAAGCTTGAAAACATTTTGATATGTTCTAGTGCAAAGAAGGATTATCAAATAGACTAGACAAGGTAGAGCGATGTGAAGAAGTTGCAAAAAAGAAAAGGCGTTCTCATGCCTTCGTGGTTCACAAGAGGATGACTTCGGTGGAGGCCAAGCCATCCATAAGATTTCGAAAGTGCTTTCCCTCCTTCCCCTAAATCTAGAAGCGGTAAATGACCTAAATACATTCATCATGACACCTGGCCAGACGAATTACAGATTCCCGAACAATTAGCTATGCATAACTAAAACAAGGTTGCTAAACAATAAAGTACAGAGACATCGCGTAGATTTCCGTCATGCTAACTACGCAACATAATGCCAACTGCAATAACTTCACTACAAGCTACGTATACTCCGCAGGCAATGTCATGACGACATGCGTAAGATAAATCGCTTTGTAGAAAGTGCCGCCGGCTCATTCTGCCCAACTACAGCAGCGTAGTATTATCGCCACGAGAACAATCGAAAAATAAAAAAAGCCTGTAGAAGCAACGAACAAACGATTTGTCATAGTTACTGCAGATACGAAGACACAATCTATCATTGCATTCCCTGTGGAAACAGTGTGCGGTCTGCGCTTCTTTGCTCGGTGGTTATGCCAGTGCTTCGCTATGCTAATGAACAACTAGGTGGTGATCCAGTGCTTCGCGATACTAATTACCAAGACGCAAATTGCAAACGCCTCCATTATCCGCCATCTCCACAAACAAACGCCCCACTGCAAAATAGAATGAGAGAGAGAGGGATAGCGAAGCCGAAAACGTAATAACGGGTTCGTTCGTTTCCCACAGCACATAGAAGATCACCATGTAGAGTACACAGTCGAGAAGTGCGCTATGCATTCAAACGAAACCCCTCCCATCTCCGCCCACAATATACACAACGCTTGCGGTACGCTTCGGTGCAATGCAGAATTATCACTTCGACCTATTTAAAAACCAAAGCTTCGCCACACATCATTAAGGGCAGGCCGACTGATCTTATCCCCCTGGTCTGCCGCCGTGGATAACCCGATGGAGATATATAATTAAAACGACCGAGGCGGGCGCTGAACCGGGCCGATGGGTGCGCAATGGACGCAGCGTCCCGGCAATAACTCGCCATGCGTCCGATAGGGAAGCCGACAGCAGTCGGCCAGCGAGCCGAAGCCGAACAAAGGGCGAGGCGAAACAAAAGCCACTTTGTCAAGGAGAAAGGAGAAGGGGGGAGTGGAGGCGAAAAAAAAAAAACAGCCCGCGGAGCACGGCCCTTCGCCAACCAATGGGCGTGGTCCCCCTCCGAGCAACGCTTGCCGACGGACTTGATTAATGACCAACCAGGAAGCGACTGACAAACGGCGCCTGCTTCCGGACGAGCAGTGCGCAGAAGCTGCGTGGACGGTGCTCTCGGTCGACGGGGGGTGTAAGTTGCGTCTCGGCCTGGGACGTAGCGAGTACGACGCTAGCTGGCTTCGACACGACGGCGCGCGTTGTTAGCGCAAAGTGAAGGCGTCGCCCCGTCTCGTCGTGGCTGTCGTAGCTGTTACCGGGACGAGATTTCGTCGCGTTTTGTTTAAGGCAGTAAAGGCTTGGGCGCTCAAAATCCCCTGTGGGAAAAAGGCATACTTAAGAAAGAAAGAAAATGCATGTGCAGAGGATACTTTCACAAGTCGAATGCTATTTAAAGGGACACTAAAGTGAAAAATGATTTCTTCTGCATCAGTAACTTACCATTCTGCAACACCAAAAACACCACTGTTACAACGATAAGACGTTTGGTAAGCCAGAAAAAGCGCAAGAACGAAATACGTGTGGCGACGCCTACTTGAGTTCCCGCACCTGGGGGCTGTGACGTCGTGGATTTTAATGTCAACTTCTAGGGCCTGCTAATTATATATAGCGGTACAGATTGACTATGTTGAGTTCTAAAGGAACCAAATATTAAACATGGCAAGTTTCAGGAACCTTCATTCAGCCAACGCGGCCCAAATGCGAAAACATACTTTGGAATCCCTGACGTCACGCCAACGTACCGGCGCTGCGGTTTCGGCGCGAAATTCGAATACTGATACTTGGACCTTCGTTTTCTCATGTAATAATCAAACTATTTTCTTGAAATGACAGCCTGCAGGGTTCTCAAAGAATGCTTCATTAGTCTAAACTGATTTATTGTTTCGCTTTAGTGTCCCTTTAAAAAAAACAATGAACAGATTGAAACAGAAAGTGAATAGAAAAAAAGTTACCTATTTACTTCTTTCGTTGAACGTCTCAAAGCTACGCGCGAGCTATTGCAGCCGCAGTAGCAAGGACCTGGTGGGTAGTGGGGAGGGGACTTTACATTAGTTTTAAGGAATGGGAAGGGAGCAACTTAGGATGGTACATGGACGCTTTCACATTCCGCTCCTGTCGGTGTGTGAAACGTCATGAAGGGCTACCACAACGATCCAAAACGTGGAGCTGTGCGCTCTGAGAGAAATTAACACACTCCTGAGGCAACTAACCTGCCTGCAAGCTTTATAAAATAACAGTGCTAGCTTCCATTCTTTTTCTTTTTCTTTTTGTCCGCGCCATTTGCAGAACGTAACACAACTGGACAAAATTATTCGCACGAAATGCGTCTTGTGAAGCGACCTGCCCTCTCGAAACGTCTTACGACGCGCACTTCACCATTTCTGGCCTGGATGCTCAATTCCTGTTCGCGCCATTTTTTTTTTTTTTTGTCCCTTGCCTGTTGTTGAAGGTTAGGCATTCGCCCCGCATCGCCTTTATATCTCTCGCGCACACCCGCGCATTTTTGTGAGCCATGTAACGGAAGCTACACTTGAAGCAGTGAGACTTATCGACTTAACATTGCCGAAGTAGCCGTTACAAACGGCGCTTTGCGATGACACTGATACTTACTCGCATGACCGTGCAACTCACTTTGAGAAGACAAGAAATCAAACGTCACGATGACAAAGGAAATCAATAGAATCGAGTCAAAGCAATCGTTGCTTCGAATTGGCTGTGATTTACTGAGTATACCGTTGGTGGCACGCCTAATCGTGTTCACGTCAGTTCGAGCGTGGTGCACGGCATGCGACCTGAATCCTCCAAGCTTTGGTGGAAGGGCGGTCTTTTTTTTGGCTATAGTTGGTTTACAAACTAGCCAGTAAGTATATATATATAAGTATATATATATAAGTAAGTATATATAGTATAAGTATATATATATATATATATATATATATATATATATATATACATGTGCGTGCGTGCGTGTGTGTGTGTATGTGCCTGTATGTGTGTGTGTGCGTGCGTGCGCGCGCGCGCGTGTGTGTGTGTGTGTGTGTGTGTGTGCGTGTGTGCGTGCGTGTGTGCGTGCGTGCGTGCGTGCGTGCGTGCGTGCGTGCGTGCGTGCGTGCGTGCGTGTAGTTCAACATTTGCTTCCCGCTGCCCCCGCGACTAACCCTATGCAGGGCCAAAGCCGCGCACACGTCTACCATACATCTGGCGGCCAACACGGGCCCCTTTATTACGGCGCCAGCGGCGCAAGGGACTCCGGCGTGTGGCGCAACCGGAGAAGCGTTGGACGCCGTGCCGCGCGCCGTTAAGCCTCCCCCCACCCATTGAACACAGGCCTGGCGAGCCTTTTAATTAGGCGCGCGACCTACTCCCCGGAAGCATGCGTAACGGATGGCGATGCGGCGGCGCCCGGCATTTGAGAGCCGGAGAACGCATCGCGGAGTCCTGCAGCGAACGCGAGAGTGCCTATACCGACGGGCCACTCAATAAGTGGGTGTCGTATACGTACTAGAGGCGGTGCAACATCGCCAGACCCTAAATGCCAATTTATGGGCGGCGGGAATTGCCTACCGCCTTCGTTCGCAATCGCATGCCTCCCCCCCCCCCTCCCCCCCCCATCCCCTGTTGTAAATGAGTGTCTGAGCGTCCGTGTAAGGTGTATTTAAAGTCGACCCGGGGCGCCGGCGTGATTATCCGTTTCTCGAGCGACGCGCGTCGGAGCGAGATGTTTCCGCACGATGCAAATTGCGGAAATCTGAGTAGCTGGGGAACGCGAGATGTTTGCATACATGCGCAGAAGGGGAAGGGGGGTGGGCAGGCAATTCGAAACCGAACAAGAGGGTTCTGCGGACTCGAGGACAACTGATGAGATCCGAGGCCAATCTTGAAGAAACTAAATCACGCGAAGCATGTTTGTTGCTCGCGAGGTAACAGTATAGTAGCGGATGACCCGAGCCCAGACGCGTCGCCGGTACAGTTGTTACCTGTCTGAACTCTTGAAATTATTTACACCCTTAAAAGTGAAAAAGGGAGTAAATTTATTCATAACTCACACCCTTCCTTTAGTGTAAGCCTGTGAGCTATAGATAGACTTACACCTTCATTCACACTTAAGGGTCTGAATGATTTTAGAGTGTGTATCGTGAACGTGAATGCTATGTTTATTTACAATTCAAAACTACATACGTACATAAAGCTGTGCGTGATTTTTGTCGAGGGAAGAATGTCAGCAAGAGGTGTATGCTATGAGCTGGGGGGTGGGGAGGGGGCAGTAGGGAGAAATATGATGTCACATGTCACAGCGGAACATACCCCTTCTGAGGGACTGGCACATGGGGTCACATAAGCAGTGGCATGAACGCAGTCGCGCATACAGAGTTGCCCATTCCCAGGGGGTCTATATAAGCTGCTCGTTCGGACACACATGTAGTGGCGCTGCCCATAGCCAGGGTTACAAGCTGTTCCCTATATATGTACTTGACAAGGCAGCAGAACCCGCAAAGTAGGAAGTTAAGAGTCAAATAAAGCTTCGTTTTTGCAAGCGTTGTGGTGATGTGTAGCTTGAATGTGAGCCAGCAGACAGTAATCCAAAGTGCACGGAGGGCAGGGGGGAGGGGGGAGTTAAATGCGTGTGCGTGCTTGTGGGAGTTAGTATATGGGAGTTAGTCTATGGTATATAGTATAGTTTGCGGGAACACAAACATTGTGAAACAAGTCATCAGCGATGGCTAAAACGAGACACAAAACATGCCGGGGCTTCTATAGTTGTTGTTGTTAACCAAGTGAAACATTGTACGTATACCCAGCATGGGCGATTGGGTGATAATAGAATTCACTATCCAAAATGAAAACTGCAAAAAAAAACTTCATGGTCTGAGAAAAAGTAAACCGTGCGGTAAGGCGAAAGTGCGTGTTAACCTGCGCACGTAGCTGTGTTATCTCTCGTCCCAACAGTGTTAACATATATATTTCCCAATGCCAGTAGCTAACGCGCCCTGCCTCCAGCAATGGTTACGCAGAAATAGTTTTATCCGCTATCCATTATTCTGGTTTGGCAGCGTTTCTGACTTATATATAATATTTGGGGTTTTACGTGCCAAAACCACGTTCTGATTATGAGGCACGCCGTAGTGGAGGACTCCGGAAATTTTGACCACCTGGGGTTCCTTAACGTGCACCTAAATCTAAGCACACGGGTGTTTTCGCATTTCGCCGCCATCGAAATGCGGCCGCCGTGGCCGGGATTCGATCCCGCGACCTCGTGCTCAGCAGCCCAACACCATAGCCACTGAGCAACCACCACGGGTCTGACATACTAAAGCGGAAAGCTGAGATGTATACGGACGACTGAAAGCAGATTGCTGATTATTAGCTTTCTTCTCGTTTAAATTAATTATGTAAAACAATGACGTTTACAGCTTTACAACACCGCACTGCAAACGGACGTCTCGGGAATACCATAAACGTCAATTAGCTTGTACGGCTTGACCTAAACTTCTAGACATGCGACCTCAAATAAAACGTTATATTCACATACGTGCACGTGCTCGACAGATACAATGATGTTTGTCTCAATGTTTGGTCTGAATGGTCGAACCATGAGAAAACTTAAGTTTTAATACAAAGCTCTACACAATTTAGATCTACGTACGTAAATCCGAACTGAAATTTTAAATAATCAAAGAATAAGGCTTACTGCTTGTTTCGACCATTAAATATACAAGTGTACCGCAGATTTCTGACACCACAGAAACGACAGGTGCTGAATGGATTCAACACATTGCATGCAAGCGTAATGCGCGTGGGTGCGTGCGTGTGTGTGCGTGTGTGTGCACATTTGCGCGCGCGCGCGCGCGTGTGTGTGTGTGTGTGTGTGTGTGTGTGTGTGTGTGTGTGCGTGTGTGTGTGTGTCTGTGTGTGTGTGTGTGTGTGTGTGTGTGCGTGTGTGCGCGTGTGTGTGTGCTACTAATGAGATTGTTGCCCCACCTCCTTCTTCAATTCTGCTGAGATAGATAGATAGATAGATAGATAGATAGATAGATAGATAGATAGATAGATAGATAGATAGATAGATAGATAGATAGATAGATAGATAGATAGATAGATAGATAGATAGATAGATAGATAGATAGATAGATAGATAGATAGATAGATAGATAGATAGATAGATAGATAGATAGATAGATAGATAGATAGATAGATAGATAGATAGATAGATAGATAGATAGATAGATAGATAGATAGATAGATAGATAGATAGATAGATAGATTATGACCCGCACATCTTGACATCTAACACTACGCGGACGCAACGAGCACGATGCCTTCAAAACACAGCTCCTCAACAATCGCGCGGTCATTCGCACGCTCGTCGAGTAAAACCCGCGTCGTCGTCCGGCGAGTATAACGCTACCGGGACGAAACTATGCGAACTTTCGCTGACGCCACCGTTCTCGACCGCGCGCGCGCCTTGCGCTAAGCGAAGACGGAGCACCCGGTTTCTCCGCTGCTCGAAGCCCGCGAGCTAGGAGCCTCGCCCCCTGTTCCCCCGCTTCCCCCAAAAAAGCTCCCGCACAACAGTGCAGCCATGGAGCCGCTCCTCCCTAAAAACCCCGCACAACAGTGCAGCCACGGAGCCGCTCCCCCCCTCCTCCCTAAAAACCCCGCACAACAGTGCAGCCATGGAGCCACTCCCCCGCCTCCTCCCTAAAAACCCCGCACAACAGTGCAGCCATGGAGCCACTCGCGACACCAGCGCCGCGCCGCGGACGATGCGGGCGGCCGGCGAACGGGCGGCGAGGTCGGCGCTCGAGCGGAGCGCAATCTCGCGGGCGCTCATTAATCTGCGCTAATTGCGGGCTCGCCAAGACGCTTCGGCGCCGGGCAAGCGCCGGCCAGTTCGTCGTTCTTCGCGAGGGGGGTCTTCGACCAGCGCTTCTTGCGGCGGGTGTACAGGCCTAAAGAACGATCCGCCCTCCTTCGATTCGTCGCTGAGACGACGTTGCATGCACACGCCAGGAGAGGTTTCCCTCTGCACACGATCTCTCCGACATTTCGATGCGAGGAGGCAATAAAAACCTTTCATTTTTTTTCTATTTGGCTGTCGCAGAGAGAGAGATGAAGAGGAAAGGCAAGGAGGTTAACTAGATATCCGTCTCCGGTATGCTAACCTACACTGGGGGTGGAAGATAAGGGTTAGAAAGAGGGCAGAGAGGAAAGCGTTAAATAATGGCTGTCGCAAAAAGTTGTTATATAAGTGAGGAAATCAAGTGAGGAACACGTCAGTCAAGAAAACTTGCTCTTGGGCTACAGAGCGAACGATAACCGCGTCTCTCTTCCATTTTTCTCCCTTTAGTGTGCGACGTGTTTCTTACGCACTATAACGTTAGTAAATCAATTGACCTTTCAATCAATCATTAAATAAATAAATCAACCAATCAATCGCTCGATTGAACTCTACGAAGCAATACGCGAAAAGGCTATCCTTGAAAGCTCCAGTTATGCCACCAAAATAATACGTTTTATTTTGATTAAGGAAGTCCTTTCCTAAAAAGAATAAAGCTGCTGCCTTTCGCTAGCGCCAGCTGTAGGAGCCACAGCATGATTTGATATAAAGTCTGTATATTGCGATATACCTCGGGCGTTTTTATTTCGTTTGATTCATGTTAAGGAAAGCCGATAATGAAAAACTTTGCCCTCGTCGCGACGTCAGGGAAATGTGCGAAAGTAATTTGCTGGCGCTTACACACAAATTACTTTTGAGTTTGACAGCAGTGTATTTACCACTGTGTTCTCGGGTTGTCACCAACTAAATACTCCGCTTCATATTTAAGAGGAAGTTTTAGCTGGCAGAGAACTCCGATGCTGCCTCTTCAAACTTACGTAGAACGCAGCGCTGCATTCACGAGAAAAACCGCTGGACCGAATTAAACGAAACGTGTTCCATTCGAGAGGCAAAGTTCAATTCTAAAGTCTGGAAGAAGCAACGTTACCGGATTGAGTCGCCGTTTCTGATCCGGAATGAGTGACCGATCTCGATATCCCCAGTGGACTTTCTTTTTTTCTTTTAATCGTTCCCTCCCCTTTTCTCGTTCCCCAGTGTAGGGTAGCCAACCAGGCTCCTCCTTGCCGTTCATTTATCATTTGCTCTCTCTCTTTCTCTCGTCTCTCCGAGCTAAAGGTTCCCGTGAAAATTAGGGCGGCCATATTTGAGTCTTCGCTCGGCGCGTTTCGAAGTTCAGTCGTTCTCGGTCCTCAACACCGTCTAACGGGATCACACTTTCACAGACTACAACGAAAATTTGCGCACGACAAGTGACGGCAAAGCGCAAGTATTATCCGTGCTCGTTCGCGCTTCGAATATTCGACGCATTCCGTGTCTCGGTCGCGGGCGCGAGTCCCGCGTTATGGTCGCGAGTCGAAGAAACGTGACCATCCGCTTTGCTCAATATCGAGTCGGTTCAGATTTGCGGCGCCTTCCGCGCAATAAATGAAACACATGTTTACGAAATAAACGTGCCATATCTAACTGACAACACGTGACATATCTACGGACTGGATTCCAAGGGAAGGGAAGCGTAGCAGGGGGCGGCAGAAAGTTAGGTGGGCGGATGAGATTAAGAAGTTTGCAGGGACGGCATGGCCACAATTAGTACATGACCGGGGTTGTTGGAGAAATATGGGAGAGGCCTTTGCCCTGCAGTGGGCGTAACCTGGCTGATGATGATGATGATGACGATGATGATGATGATGATGATGATGATCTAAGGTCTGTTAGAATTAAATTGCGCGTATCTCTATCTTATTTTTTCACATTTGGCACACTGCCCACTGTAAAATAATTTGCACCCCTAAAAGTGAATAAAGGATCTAAATATGTCTATAACTCGCACCCTTTCAGATGTGTTTTTCTTGGGGTGTAACGGTGCGAGTTATCGGCAGATTTACACCCTCAGTAACCTTAAGGGTGTAAATTATTTTACAGTCTGTTATGCTCAAGAACGTGAGCAGCGAGAAAAGCTCCTCTGCCCTTCGTGGCGTCTACGTATGAAACGGGGTATAGCATAATGAAAAGCACAGCCTAATTGTTCGCCCTTCTACCATATTACACTATGTGTCCATTATGCGTACACTGAGAATCGAAGAGGAGCCTGCTACCAGCACGGTACGCTATACCGAGAGTGGGCGGGACACGACTCTCGCACATTACACTTTGGCGCGAAACCAAAAACTAACCAAGCCACTCAAAAAAAAAAAGAGAAACGACTCCAATAGAAGACAAACAAAAAAGCGACGAAACAACGGCCGAAGGCGTAGTATAGCGCTCACACGTGGAGAGTAGTAGGGAGTAGTAGGGAGTGCGCCGACACCGCCGCCGCAATCGCACACACCGCGGCGAGCGAAACCAAAAAACTCCCCAAGCCACTAAAAAAAAAACTGACTCCAATGAAAGACAGACAAACAAAAAAGCGACTAGACAACTGCCGAAGGCGAAGTATAGCGCTCATACGTGGGGAGTAGGGAGTAGTAGGGAGTAGTAGGGAGTGCGCCGACACCGTCGCACACACCGCAGAGCACCGCAGGTTCCTTTTGTAATGCGATTCATGCGGCGCTCATAACGGGCGAACCGTACATATGCGAGAGACGCGCGCTTTTCTTTTTTCTTTTTTGCACCTACGCAGTTGGCGTACGAGCCCACCAAGGCGAGGGCCTCATGAATTTCCTAAACTGCCAAATTTCGTCTCGGAGACGGCGACCGCGCGAGACCGCTTCCATCCTTCGCCCGCTGCCTGCTAGCTGCCTATGGTATATACCGTATGTAATTCCCTTTCTTCCTTTCTATCTAGCTTTCTGTATTTTTTCTTTCTTTCTGTTTCTTTTCTTTCTTCCTTCGCTTCGTCTCTGCGCTGCCACCCTCTCAAACCTTTTCATTCCATCCTTGTCGCGGCCACAACTCGCTCCCTAAAAATATCCCTTCCCTTCCCCCATTCCTCCTATTTCTCTGTTTCTCCCCACGTTCTTTATCAGCACACTTGATGCCCGGCGACGAGCCGTTTCTGTTGTTCTTCGTTTTGTCCATCTTCTTTTCTTTCTTGCAACGCTCTCTCTATCTGCGGATTCGTTTAACTTTCTTCTCATCCTTGGCGCTATGCGCCTATTACTCCGCCAACAATTCCACGTTTCTTTCTTTCTCTCTCTCTCTCTCTTTAATTTTTATTTTACGTCCGCTATGAGGCGCTGCCGGCGCTGCCAGAACTGTGTACTCGCGCTCAGCGCGACTCCAAATTACTATGCAAATCAAGCAGAGGAGCTGGCGCGCACCGAGACGCGGGCACACAAGTGCAGACACGCACGCACGCACAACCGCGCGTATATGCGCCCGCCGCGCGAACTCGACGGCCGGCTCGTCTTGGCTTTTGCCAACTATTCGCCGCCGTTGTGGGGGCTCTCCTTCGCCGAAGCCGCCGCTGCTTCCTTCTTTCTCCCTTTCCTCTCCGCAGCATTCTCCCGCCGCCGAGCGAAGTTAGGCCTAAAGAATTAAATGATTCCAACAATTCGGGCACGCCCAACGCGGCGAGAGAACCGCGCGGGACCGGAGTCGGCGCTGCAAAAGAAAACCATGAAAAAGAAAACCATGAAAAAGAAAAGTAAAGGTAAACACTTTCGCGCGCAATTTAAAACGTAAGTGAACCGGTTAATACGAGCCGGGAAGAAACCAAGACGTAAGCTGAAGGGATCGCGCAGATATAAATAGACCAGAAAAAAAGAAAAAACTGAAATGAGAATGAGAAGCGCAGAAAGTTTTCGGGACTTGTCTGTGCACAGTGAAAAAGCTCTTCACGGAAGCTTAGAGCGTTCGTTCTTTTCGTTTCCGATCTTTCGCGTCTTACTTCTTCCATGCCGTTTTAAAGTACACTTGTGTTCGGGGGCCGGGAGTGAAATAAGAAGCTAACTGTCAGCGTCCTGGCGCTCTGCCGTTTAATAGATGGCGTGCACCGCCACTTATGAATAAAGAGTGGCCCGGCGTGCCAGGCACCCGAGTCGTTATAAATGGCCGACGTCTCCTCTCGCCTAGAGATTCGTCCACGGGGCCCGGCGCGGAACTTCACCTCCTCGCCCTTAATACGGAACGACCCCCTTCTTTCTTTTTTCCAGACCCCTTCACCAATACGGAATATATTCCGTAAATATCTTTCCCATTTTCTTTTTTTTTCTGACGGCCGTAAGACCAGGTTACCTTTTTAACTCTAAACTTTAGGGTGGTGAAAAAAAAAGGAAGTTGTCGGGGCCTTGAAACTTGAGATCCAGAGTTGTTAAGTGCCTGTCCATATCTTCTTCCTGCTTTTTCTATTTTCTTCTTTTCTTTCTTTTTTTAGCAACAATATGCATAGGCATGTGTACAGGATTCGAAACCTTTAACTCGACGCCCAACTCATCGCCTATGCCCGACCCCGCTGCTTTCCGGCATGGGATAGCGCCGTTTCTTTTTCTGCTTTTTACATACATGTACTGCCTACAACCTCTGTCTATTAAACCGTGAAAAAAAAATGTTAAAAAAAGTGAAATACAGGCTATAGGTGGATCCTTCAGCGCTCTTCGTCACCCAATTCTGGGCCTACTTCCGTTTCTTTTTTTTCTTTTTGATGGGAGGGATGAATGAGAGAGCGTAAATCAACACGTCATCAACACCCCACCCAAAGCTTCGTAATGATTCTGGCTTGCGAGGACGCAGCGCCCAAGTCGAAAGGGGCTTATAAGACTCGATATAAGACTCGGAAGCGCGCTGAATTTAGCTAGCGGGTTTCGCTTTCATTTACCAAGTAATAGCGCCGACGAACGGCAATACAGAGAAGTATCAAACAAAAACAAAAGAAGACAGGAATACGCAGCGAGCGCATTGGTAAAGCGCACGGTCGCGCGTACTTAAGGAGTGTTTCCCGACTAAACTATCAGTAAACAATCGGTGCTTGTGTTGCCGTTTTTCGCATCTCTTCTGTTCGTCATTCTTCTCGCTGTTTTAGAGAAACGGATACTGCAATTGTCACTCGTCCCAAGAGAGAGCTAAATGATTTGACCGATCTGCGTAAAGGTATAACGCGGTGCTCTTGAACGGATGCACAACCACTTCTTTCTTGGGGTTTTCTTTTTTGGAAGAATATGTATCTCAAATAAACGTGTCCATTCTTTACAAATAATACAACATGTGCGTGCACAATGGTTGGATTTCTTGCTGCAAGTGATTTTTCGACCCTCGTAGACAGACGAAAGTAGACTGGCGATTCCATCCCCCGTCTACATTGTTTAGCGCATAGGTGCTGAAGGTGGAATGACCATGTGTAGTACATAAATATACACAACAGCGCACGTTTCTCTGTTACATGGAGGGGGGGGGGGTCGAAATAATATGATTGCGTTTCTTGTGGACACTGTTACGCAAAGGGGAAGCATACAATTAACATTCTAATTTGTCACTTGGATAAACTTTATTTGGGTTATAGATGGTTGCGCTATACTTTTTTAGTCATTCTGATGGCATGTTCAATGATTTTCCCAGAATGAAGGCGACTACACAACGATTAAAAAGCAAAGAAATGGGCCGTAACCATCGACGAAGAATATCAGTGGTAGCGTATAGGCCAACACTTCTAGAAGGCTATTCGTTTTAGTGAAGGACTGACGCTCTTGAAGGCGGATGTTGGGTGCAGTCAGGTAACATTTGCTGTTTCACTGCATAATTGTGGAAGGAACAGATCCGTTAACCATCACCTCTGTGCAGCGGTGGCTGTACGTACTACAAGCCGATTCTCCACACGTATGTTGTCCCCAGCAGCGCGAGCGCGGGGGTACAAGGCGGCTGCCATCCTCTTCTCCCGCCGCTGCCACAATGGTGGAGAGGGCAGCGGGAAAAGAGCAGGGTTGCTGTCCCTCACAGTGTCGAAACACCCAATTTGGACCAAAGCTCTCCCCCCGTGAGAGCACGTGCGTCTCAAAGAGCAGTAATAGTAGACGTTTGAAGAGGTATAACAGTCGACGATTGAAGAGGTATAACAGTCGACGATTGAAGAGGTATAATAGTCGACGTTTGAAGAGTTGTAACAGTCGACATTTGAAGAGGTATAATTGTCGACGTTTTAAGAGCTATTATGGTCGACGTTTCAAGGGGTGTAATTGTCGACACTTGAAGAGTTATAACGGTCGATGTTTGAACAGCTATAACAGCCGACGTTTGAAGAACTATAACAGACAACATTTGAATAGGTATAATAGTCGACGTTTGAAGACCTATAACAGTCGACGTTTGAAAAACCATACGAGTCGACGTTTGAAGAGCTATAACAGTCGACGTTTTAAGAGCTATAATAGTCGATGTTTTAAGAGCTATTATAGTCGACGTTTCAAGAGCTATAATAGTCGATGTTTTAAGAGCTATTATAGTCGACGTTTTAAGAGCTATAATAGTCGATGTTTTAAGAGCTATTATAGTCGACGTTTGAAGAGCTATAATAGTCGATGTTTTAAGAGCTATAATAGTCGACGTTTGAAGAGCTATAATAGTCGACGTTTTAAGAGCTATAATAGTCGATGTTTTAAGAGCTATTATAGTCGACGTTTGAAGAGCTATAACAGTCGACGTTTTAAGAGCTATAATAGTCGATGTTTTAAGAGCTATTATAGTCGACGTTTGAAGAGCTATAATAGTCGATGTTTTAAGAGCTATTATAGTCGACGTTTGAAGAGCTATAATAGTCGATGTTTTAAGAGCTATTATAGTCGACGTTTTAAGAGCTATAATAGTCGATGTTTTAAGAGCTATTATAGTCGACGTTTGAAGAGCTATAATAGTCGATGTGTTAAGAGCTATAATAGTCGACGTTTGAAGAGCTATAACAGTCGACGCTTTAAGAGCTATAATAGTCGATGTTTTAAGAGCTATTATAGTCGACGTTTGAAGAGCTATAATAGTCGATGTTTTAAGAGCTATAATAGTCGACGTTTGAAGAGCTATAACAGTCGACGTTTTAAGAGCTATAATAGTCGATGTTTTAAGAGCTATAATAGTCGATGTTTTAAGAGCTATTATAGTCGACGTTTGAAGAGCAATAATAGTCGATGTTTTAAGAGCTATTATAGTCGACGTTTGAAGAGCTATAATAGTCGATGTTTTAAGAGCTATTATAGTCGACGTTTTAAGAGCTATAATAGTCGATGTTTTAAGAGCTATTATAGTCGACGTTTGAAGAGCTATAATAGTCGATGTTTTAAGAGCTATAATAGTCGACGTTTGAAGAGCTATAACAGTCGACGTTTTAAGAGCTATAATAGTCGATGTTTTAAGAGCTATTATAGTCGACGTTTGAAGAGCTATAATAGTCGATGTTTTAAGAGCTATAATAGTCGACGTTTGAAGAGCTATAACAGTCGACGTTTTAAGAGCTATAATAGTCGATGTTTTAAGAGCTATTATAGTCGACGTTTGAAGAGCTATAATAGTCGATGTTTTAAGAGCTATAATAGTCGACGTTTGAAGAGCTATAACAGTCGACGTTTTAAGAGCTATAATAGTCGATGTTTTAAGAGCTATTATAGTCGACGTTTTAAGAGCTATAGTAGTCGATGTTTTAAGAGCTATAATAGTCGACGTTTGAAGAGCTATAACAGTCGACGTTTTAAGAGCTATAATAGTCGATGTTTTAAGAGCTATTATAGTCGACGTTTGAAGAGCTATAATAGTCGATGTTTTAAGAGCTATAATAGTCGACGTTTGAAGAGCTATAACAGTCGACGTTTGAAAAACCATACGAGTCGACGTTTGAAGAGCTATAACAGTCGACGTTTTAAGAGCTATAATAGTCGATGTTTTAAGAGCTATAATAGTCGACGTTTGAAGAGCTATAATAGTCGACGTTTGAAGAGCTATAACAGTCGACGTTTTAAGAGCTATAATAGTCGATGTTTTAAGAGCTATTATAGTCGACGTTTGAAGAGCTATAATAGTCGATGTTTTAAGAGCTATAATAGTCGACGTTTGAAGAGCTATAATAGTCGACGTTTTAAGAGCTATAATAGTCGATGTTTTAAGAGCTATAATAGTCGACGTTTGAAGAGCTATAACAGTCGACGTTTTAAGAGCTATAATAGTCGATGTTTTAAGAGCTATTATAGTCGACGTTTGAAGAGCTATAATAGTCGATGTTTTAAGAGCTATTATAGTCGACGTTTGAAGAGCTATAATAGTCGATGTTTTAAGAGCTATTATAGTCGACGTTTTAAGAGCTATAATAGTCGATGTTTTAAGAGCTATTATAGTCGACGTTTGAAGAGCTATAATAGTCGATGTTTTAAGAGCTATAATAGTCGACGTTTGAAGAGCTATAACAGTCGACGTTTTAAGAGCTATAATAGTCGATGTTTTAAGAGCTATTATAGTCGACGTTTGAAGAGCTATAATAGTCGATGTTTTAAGAGCTATAATAGTCGACGTTTGAAGAGCTATAACAGGACGTTTTAAGAGCTATAATAGTCGACGTTTTAAGAGCTATTATAGTCGACGTTTGAAGAGCTATAATAGTCGATGTTTTAAGAGCTATAATAGTCGACGTTTGAAGAGCTATAACAGTCGACGTTTTAAGAGCTATAATAGTCGATGTTTTAAGAGCTATTATAGTCGACGTTTTAAGAGCTATAATAGTCGATGTTTTAAGAGCTATAATAGTCGATGTTTTAAGAGCTATTATAGTCGACGTTTGAAGAGCTATAATAGTCGATGTTTTAAGAGCTATAATAGTCGACGTTTTAAGAGCTATAACAGTCGACGTTTTAAGAGCTATTATAGTCGACGTTTTAAGAGCTATAATAGTCGACGTTTTAAGAGCTATTATAGTCGACGTTTGAAGAGCTATAATAGTCGACGTTTTAAGAGCTATAATAGTCGACGTTTTAAGAGCTATAATAGTCGATGTTTTAAGAGCTATTATAGTCGACGTTTGAAGAGCTATAATAGTCGACGTTTTAAGAGCTATTATAGTCGACGTTTTAAGAGCTATAATAGTCGACGTTTTAAGAGCTATAATAGTCGATGTTTTAAGAGCTATTATAGTCGACGTTTGAAGAGCTATAATAGTCGATGTTTTAAGAGCTATTATAGTCGACGTTTTAAGAGCTATAATAGTCGACGTTTTAAGAGCTATTATAGTCGACGTTTGAAGAGCTATAATAGTCGATGTTTTAAGAGCTATAATAGTCGACGTTTGAAGAGCTATAACAGTCGACGTTTTAAGAGCTATAATAGTCGATGTTTTAAGAGCTATTATAGTCGACGTTTGAAGAGCTATAATAGTCGATGTTTTAAGAGCTATCATAGTCGACGTTTGAAGAGCTATAACAGTCGACGTTTTAAGAGCTATAATAGTCGATGTTTTAAGAGCTATTATAGTCGACGTTTGAAGAGCTATAATAGTCGATGTTTTAAGAGCTATAATAGTCGACGTTTGAAGAGCTATAACAGTCGACGTTTTAAGAGCTATAATAGTCGATGTTTTAAGAGCTATAATAGTCGACGTTCGGCGACGAACGTGGCCCACAACTCGGCTGCGCCAGAGCACGCGCCCCTTTGCATCGGCGCCTTTGTGGCATTGCTGACAATCCAGCTACAGCCGACCACTACCAACTACCACATAAAAGAAAGAAAACAAGACGGGCGGAAGAGCTAAAGAAAGCTATTCCCATTGAAAAAAAAAAGAAACTAAGAGGTGAAGTCAGATTTCAACTTACTGGGTCTGTAGTTGTGCGACTCTTGGAATCGTCTGAACTTTGAAAGGCGCGCAAACATGTGTACGTTACCGTTAATGCCGAACCGCACATTTCAAGCGCCAGGAACAACCGCCGCGGCGGCATATACTCATTCCGTTGCACCAGAAAGTCAAACGTTCTCTCAGTGCAGTTTTCCTAAGCCTTCTCTTCTTTTTTTTATGCCTTCAGCGTGCCTCTGCGGTAAAAAAAAATAACCCTGTAAAAGCTGATCGGGGCACCTTCGTTCCGCTTACTCAGAAATTCAAATAGCGGAATAAGAAATGCTGTGCGCTGAATTTCGAGGCTTACAGAGAGAGAAAAAAAAGAAAGAACGGAAACATTTTAGCGCGTCGCCATTTGTTGACGCATTCAATGGCCGTTTCAGCAACAGGCATTCACTCTGCTCTTTGTGCCTTCAACATTCCGAGAACTCGCATTCCGGCGCCACCCCCTCTCGAAAGTACGCGTCGCGCCGCTTTTCAGTCGCGCACCACAGTTTCCAACTGCTCTTTCACAACACGCAAACAACGGCGAAACGAGACCAAAGCGCTTCGAGCATAACGCATTTTGTTACTCCGGCGTTATGACGCGCCTGAGGGGGGAGGTTGTTGCTTTCTTTTGTTTTTTTTTTACGTGGAACCGACGAGATGGCTGATGCGAGGTACGATTCGCCGTCGAGCGCGCGAAAGAGGATTTCTTGCCCGCTCGCCGACACCGGAATTTACGCCGCTACGTTGACGCGACGTGGAGCTGAGGCGCGGCGTAAGAAAACAAACACTGCCGCTTGAATGTTTCCCTTGACTTTTCCTTTCAGGGACCGTTCGTGCGATGTTGACACGTCACAAAAGAGAAAGCTTCGGTCGCGTCGCAGTTATACACGTCCGAGAGGATATTAATGAGCTTGTGTGTGTGGGTGGGAGGGGGGGGAGGGGCTTTACCCGTTCCCACTCACCGACTCTAACCACATTGCGCCTACCCCTGTCGACACTGCGCTGCCGCAAAAAAAAAAATAAGTAAATAAACAACGTCGCTGTAACGCGTCGACCAAGTATCTGAGTGGCGCGAAAACCCACGCTCGGGCTAGAAGCGGGCCATTGTTTTTCTGTTTTTTTCTCATCGCGTCCAAACGTGGGAGACACATTAACATCAGCGTTGCGAAGAAAATTGGAGATAAAGGCGAAGACAAGGAGGTTAAGCAGAGACTCTCTCTGATTGGCTGCCCTGTACCGGGGGAGGGGCAAAGGAATGCGATATGTGAAAGAAATAGAGTACGAAAAGAAACGAAAACGCGTTCACACACATTCACAATACAGAATTGTTTATGTGGGCACTCTCACACAGTCTGTGTGAAGGCGTTACACATAGTGTCACACAGTGTGAACGTCTCGCTAATACACATATCCGCGTTGCGAAGTGTTGATGTGTGCACTTGGGGTAGTCGAGTAAAATCTACTGTAGTGTCAACATTGGTTTCGTAAGTGTGCTGGCTAACTGAATCATATCCATTGCAACTCTTCATTCTTCCTCTCAAAAACGAAGAAAGCGGTAGCCATAATAAACTGCTACACAGAGTAGCTTGACGAGATGGGAACAATGGCAAGGACTGTTGTTCCTGAAGAGGCTAGATTATGAGCCGCCCTGCGATTGTTTTTCTGCACTGTTCCGCTTATACCATGTCTGCACAGCTTCAATAGGAACTTCCTTGCTGCGGCTTTCTTTTGGTATGTGATCGTTCAAGCGTGTGTGTTGACGTCCCGCATGCGGATATATATATATATATATATATATATATATATATATATATATATATATATATATATATATATATATATATATATATATATATATATACACACATAAACACGTATATAACGAGAAGATAAGGGGGTTAACCGAGGGGCCCGGTTTCTATTAGTCATATCATAAGAAGCCAACAAACACTGACACCAAGGACAACATAGGGGAAATTACTTGTGCTTCATAAATGAAATAAAGAAACGATAAATCAATGGAAATTAAAGTGGATGAAAAAACTACTTGCCGCAGGTAGGAACCAAACACACGACCTTCGCATTTCGCGCGCGGTGCTCCACCAATTGAGCTACCGCGGCGCCGTTTCCCCGTCCACTTTCTTGGGTATTTATGTGTCCTAGTAGAACCCTGGGAGTGTTAGCCAGCGCCACCACTCGCAGACCTTGGCGGCGGACGTGGAACGTCCGCCGCCAAAGTCTGTGAGTGGTGCCGCTGATATGATGTCATATATGATATGACAGGAAATTAGGTGGGGTGATGAAACAGGAACATTTGCAGGCGCAATTTGGTATCTGGAACGTAGTACACGAATAATTCAAGATTGTTGGGAAAGGCCTTCGTCCTACACTGGTCATAAAAGTTTGTTTGATGATAATGCACACACACACACACATACACACACACACACATATATATATATATATATATATATATATATATATATATATATATATATATATATATATATCATTATATGAGGCCGAGCCTTGGCTGTATTGTCGGTTGGCTTTATGTAATCATGACTAACAAAAAAAATCGAGCCCTTCGGTTTCTCTTCGTCTCTCGTTCATTGGTACGTTGTCTGTCTCCATCGATTTTCTGCTCCCCTTTGCCTCTCATACCCAATCTACTGCGTCTACGCGCCGCTCAGTCTGCAAATAACACCCACGTGCCCGCATTTTTTTTTTTTTTACAACTCGGGAAGCCCGATCACTGCCACGTCATCCCGCCCTGTTTTACGATGTGGGTCCCGCTGCTTGCACAACAGACTATCGTGCGCCGAAATCACGCCTATAATGTAGGCTAGCAACATGATGCCAGATTTCTAGCATTAGTTCTCAGGATATGCCCGCGAGAGGCCGTGATTGTTCAGAGGGAAACGCCCCGACACGCTATAGAGCTCGAAAAGAAAAAAAAGAAAACTAACACCAAGCCACCAAGCGTATCACTTCTAGCTTGGCTCAGAAAGGCGGGTGTAAACTACGGTACAAGCCCGAAAACGCGATCATTTTGGGAAGCTCTTGCAGTGCTTGTCTGACGCAGGCGACGACAAAGAAGCCGCGCTACCAATCTTGCTTTTTCAAACTAATTTTTCTGATATAGTTAACGGCGCGTACAACCACCCTATTCGTGTCCCATTCCCTATAGTGGGTATGAGCCATATTCTGAATGCACATCATCATCATCATCATCATCATCATCATCATTACAGGGACGTTTGTTTTTGCCGTATGCTGAGGACGCCATGTTCGACGGTGATCAGCGGCGACAAAAGCGCTCTTTGATGCCTCGTTACTACAAGTTCTGCAAATATTTCAAATATACAGTGGTCATTCAAGGAGCTCGTATCCTCGACACCTTCCTTTGACTGCAGCTGTCTTTCGCAGAGACGTCTGCAGTTTCCGATTTCCACTGGTGCTGCAATGACACAAACTCTGTGAGTCATTCTCTTAGGTTAGTGTAGTGTCGTAGGGCGACACTAGGTGCCCTCAGTTGCATAACTATGAAATCCATAGAGAGATGGCACCACTGTTGCCCGGGTATATATATGGGTGCTCGCATGAATAAAGGGTCTTGCGTCTGGTGTGATATGGGTTGACATCTGTCTCGTTCTTCTGCTGGCCAACACTACAATTTGGCGACGAGGATGGGATCCGCTGCACTTTCGCCGCCGCCGCTATTCCTCGCTACCCCGGGCACTCCAGCCATTCCATGGCCCCGCTGGATACGCCTCTTCGAGAACTTCCTTCTCGCGTCTGGAGCTGCCGACCTGCCTGCGTCCCGCCGCCGAGCTCTTTTGCTACACTGCTTGGGGCCGGAAGGACAACGCATCTTCGATGCACTCCCATCGCCAACTGCGCCGAACGAAGCTGCTTCAGCCGCGCTCTCCGAGCAAGACGCCACAGCGACTAGTTCCCCAGACACATACGACGTGGCCCGCGAGACGCTGGTCGACATTTCGCCGACACGCGCAACGTTCGGCTGGAACGCAACCACTTCCGCGAACGCCGTCAGCTACACGGTGAGTGCATCTCTGACTTCGCCCTCGCGCTTCGAGAACTGGCTGCCTCTTGCAATTTCGGCGAGCAAGCAAACGAAAACATGTGCGATCAGTTCATCACTGGCGTTGCATCTCCGCAGTTACGTTCACGATTGTTATTGGAAGGAGACGCACTGACTTTCGATCGTGCCGTCGAAATTGCGCTACTTCGTGAGCGAGCTCAGCTCGAGTCTGAAGCCTTTGCTAACCCCATTCAGCGCATCATACAACAGCCACGCCAACGTGACGCTTTTGGAATGGCCAGACAAAATAACCGGCGTTTCAGCGACAATGGCACGCGCGTCCCAAGGCAAGCCCGCGTTCGTCATGCTCTCCCGCCAACTTCAGACGCGGCCACCGCCGTTGTTCCGTACAGCGGAAATTCAGGTGTCTGCGGTAATTGCGGCACAGCAGGTTGCGAGCCGTCTGTGTGCCCCGCTCGCGGTAAGACCTGCTTCGCATGCGGCCGCTGTGGCCACTTCATGCGAGTCTGCCGTAGCAGCCGCAGCGCACGAGGACGACGCCCGGCTCGCGTCCGCGAAGTAGTTTCTGAACAGGACACGTCAGACGCCATCAGCATTCTCACTGTTTACGAAGATAAGCCCACGGGTGTCTACATTGAAGTGGCACTCACGCCAATCAACTCCAAATCGCAACCGCGCGTTGTGATGTTCTTGGTCGACACTGGATCCGCTGTGTCAATTATACGGGAACAAGAATTCCGAAGCGTGTTCGAAGACAGCATACAATTGACCAGCTCTAAGCTTACTTTGTTGGACTTCCAACGCCGGAAGATTCCTGTGCTGGGACAATTTAAAGCTGGAATCTCGTACAAGGAAAAAGCGGCCGTTATAGCAATTCATGTCGCACCCAGAGGGACTTCTCTTCTTGGTCTGGACGCTGTGCAAGCTCTAGAGCTACATATTGTGGGTGCACAGCTACGTTGCCTGCACACGGCTGCCGAAGAAGGTTCAGGAGCCATGCTGGACGGAACAGCCAAAACGGCACAGGAACAGCACAGCCCGCTAAGTCCACCAAAGTTCGGTATGCCAGCTTTGCTATGGGCAAAATTTTGCCATTTGTTCTCACCAGGCCTTGGACTTGCCAAGGGCATTCAGCACAATGTCAAGATAAAGTCGTCAGCCTCTCCAGTCGTGCAAAAGCTCAGACGTTTGCCACTTTCTCTGCGCAAGCCGGTTAGCGACCAGCTTGAGCGTCTTCTTTCTGATGATGTCATTGAAAGGGTTAACGCTTCCGAGTGGGTTTCTCCTATAGTTGTAGTCCGCAAGAAGGACGACAGTATCCGCCTCTGCGTTGACTTAAGAGAGCCTAACAAAGCGATTGTCGTCGACAGCTTTCCCTTGCCCCATACGGAAGAGCTTCTACACTCTCTAAATGGAGCACGCCACTTTTCAAAGCTCGATTTAGCTTCTGCCTATTACCAGGTGCTGCTTCACCCAGATAGCAGAGACCTCACTGCTTTCATTAAGCACGATGGCCTTTTTCGTTTCAAAAGGGTGTGTTTCGGACTGGCATCAGCCCCAGCTGCGTTTCAACAACTCATGACAACGGTCCTGCGAGGCTGCAAAGGGGTACTGTGCTACCTAGACGACATCATTATCTTTAGCAGGACTGAAAAAGAGCATTTGAGAAATCTGGAGCAAGTTCTTCAACGAATCACTGAAGCTGGACTTAAGCTCAATGATAAATGCGTGTTTAATGCATCGGAGTTACCATTTCTTGGGCATCGCGTCAGCTCGGAAGGAATAGCTCCCCTTCAAGCCAAGGTTGATGCCATTGTTCACGCTGCCACCCCCACAGACACAAGCATGCTGCGTTCATTTTTGGGCTTGGTTGAGTACTATGCTAAGTTTATTCCCCACCTGGCTGAAGAAGTAGAACCTATGCGTAGGTTGCTTCGTAAGGATGTACATTTTGAATGGGATGACGCTGCCGAAAAGAGCTTTGCCAGGGTAAAGAAGCTGCTATCATCGCACAAGATACTGCAAATGTTCGATCCGACGCTCCCCGTTATTGTGGCCACAGATGCGTCTGCTTATGGCCTGGGAGCAGTACTACAACAGGCTCATGGCCCACACACTCGGACTGTTGCATTCGCATCCCGAACTCTGACAGAAACGGAGCGGAAGTACTCAGCGGGAGAGCGGGAGGCCCTGGCGTGTCTGTGGGCATGCGAAAAATGGCACACTTATCTCTGGGGACGACCATTCACGTTGGTAACGGACCATCAAGCCCTAGTATCTCTACTTTCGACACAAAGCACAGGACAGCGACCACTTCGCATCACAAGGTGGACCGCTCGTTTGCTTCGTTACAATTTCACAGTTCAGTACAGACGTGGAGAATACAACAAGGTAGCAGACGCTTTGTCCCGGCTGCCTGTTCCAGACACAGAAGATGGCCTTCAGATTGAAGAGGAAGTTGTGTCTCTGGTCACATCTTCAGTTCATGTCAATGACCTTCGACTTGCTACAGCCGAGGATTGCAAACTCCAGGAGGTTGTTCATTTTGTTCAGACATCATGGCCAGCGAAGAAATATTTGACTGCTGAACTTACTCCTTACTATGAGGTCCGGGAGGAATTGTCAATAGCAGATGGTCTGCTTATGCGCTCGGAGCGTATTGTGGTTCCAGCCAAGCTCACTGCTACGTTTATTCAGCTTGCCCATGAATCGCACCCGGGAATTGTGAAGGCCAAGCAACGTCTTCGTGAAAAGTACTGGTGGCCAGGTCTGGACAAACAAGTAGAGACTGCCATCCGAAACTGCACGGTCTGTCAGTTGGCAGACAAAAGTGCTAAGAGCTATTCCACTCCACTACAGCCAGTGGCCCTTCCAGATAAACCTTGGAGCAAGATAGCTATTGATATTGTGGGCCCATTTGAGCGTGCACCAGCCGACTGCCGTTTCGTTATATCGGTTGTTGATTATTTTTCCAAATGGCCAGAAGTTGCTTTCTGCAGGGATGTGTCTTCCACTAAAGTGATGGACTTCCTCCTGTCAATATTTGCACGAGAAGGCTACCCCGACGAACTGGTCTCGGATCATGGACCACAATTTACATCCCGAGAATTCGAGTCCTTTCTTCAAGACAGGGGCATCAAGCACAGCTTCTCGGCTGTGTATCACCCACAGGCAAATGGACAGGTGGAAAGGTTCAACCGTGTGCTCAAATCTTATATTCAGTTGGCCTTGCTAGAGCAGCGACCAGTGAAGAACACCGTTACAGAGTACTTGGGGATCTTCAGAGTTACTCCTCACAGTACCACTGGCCTTTCTCCTGCAGTGCTTCTGCATGGCCGGCACATCAGGACATCCTTGGACATCATCGGACATCCCACCTCTAGCTTCTTCACGGACCCCGCTCTGGAGATGTCCTCACTTCGGAAGAGGGTGAAAGAGCACCAGCGCAAAAACAAAGTGTACGCTGACCGACGAAGAGCAGCCCGAGTACCGCAGTTCCAAGTTGGGAAGTATGTGCGCATTAAGAAACCAACTCCTGGTCCGAAAGGTACTCCCAGCTTTGGACCTCCAATGAAGATCCTTAAGCGCATCGGGCGTTGGTCCTTCTGCCTGGAAGACGGGCGAACTTGGAATGCCTCACAGCTGACTGCAGTCCCAACGGGAGCATCGCCACAACGTGCGGTACGATGGGATGACGACTACCAAACTGCGCCGCTACATGGAGCACAAGCCTCTGCGCTGCCAAGTCCACGGACACCTGCCAGAACCTCTGGACAGTTGGAGCTATCCCCGTCGATATCTTCAGATCCATCACAGCCACAGGGTCCAGTACGTGCAAGCCTTGCTTCAGAAGATGGTGACAGTGCTTCCGTTGTCATCGAAACTGCTGGCGAGCCGGCAGCGTTTCGTCGGTCCACAAGAGACAGAAGACCACCGGCAAGGTTGCAGGACTATGTGCTTGGATATAAACATTGACTGGCTTGTGAATATGTCTGTATTAAGGAAGGGGTAGATGTAGTGTCGTAGGGCGACACTAGGTGCCCTCAGTTGCATAACTATGAAATCCATAGAGAGATGGCACCACTGTTGCCCGGGTATATATATGGGTGCTCGCATGAATAAAGGGTCTTGCGTCTGGTGTGATATGGGTTGACATCTGTCTCGTTCTTCTGCTGGCCAACACTACAGTTAGATGTAGCGTATACAGGTAGTCATTGGTATTCTGTACCTCGTTGAGCTATTCCTTGTTGAGTTGAAAATATACCTCGTTGAGGTATTCCTTGTGGAAAGTTGAACGGACATCTCGTTCAGCACTTCCTTGTGCGATCATTTGTGAGAGAATGCAGAACACGCTTTCATCAGCCGTCTTAAATTTGAGCGGAAAGATTAGAAATCAGCAATGAATCACCGTGGTGATCGCGTTCGGGTGCAGAAATGATTCTTGGGCCGTCGGGTAAGGCGTCGTTGCAGCGAGCTGCTCTAAAAGCCGTACTACATTTTTTTACCGAAAACGATATTGTGTGTCTTGGCCTTACAACTTATGTGCTGGGACGTGTGTACCTCTTTTGTTATTTATTTCTTAGTGATTCGATTGACTTTGCTTGATCAACTCGTATTAAATTGCGGAAATCCAAAATGTGCAGCTTTGCTGCTGCTGAAGTTGAACTTGGAGTTTATTTGGACAACAAGAGAGGGAAAAATACGATGTTGTCGAGGAGCTTAACAAAGGCAAATGAGGCCTGACCGAGTGTCGAGACCCGTTGACAAGAACCCTGTTATTTCTTTTCTGAATTGACTGTTTGAACACATTTACAATATCTGATTTGTTACCATAACTTTTACCGCATCTGCTATATTGCATCAACATTGCAAAAACTTTGCATCAGGGTACTTACGTTCTCTTTTTCTTTTTTACAGTTCTGACAGTGAAACACAGTTCATGCTCATGTTCCAGCTCGCGTTTGAGCCCTTCCTTGAGTTCCCGATCGCACTCTCGTCACGTCGGCCCTTACAATTCGCCTTAACACTGGTAGTCACTCTCATACTCGAGGCGCTGCTCATAACCCTGCGCTCATGCGCACCGTCAGAAGCTCCACTCACTCGAAAAAGTGTGCGGGAAAGTCACCATCGCAGGGGCAAAACAAGGCACGCGCTTCCCAACTCCGTAAGCTGCAGCGGTGGCTGGCTTGGCGGCAGGCAGGGTGCAGGCAGGCGAAATAATCCGGCGTCGAACACGACCGCCAAAAAAATACGTCGCCGTCGATCGCCGAAGCGGCACGCGCTGTCATAAATTGGGATTGCTGCTTCTGCCGGGCGCCTCACCGCGCACCGCACCGCACAACACCAGAGCGACGCGGAAAAGCCCCGCGCGGGCGGGCAGGCGGACCGGCCCGAGGATTATCCGGTTCTTCGTCGTCGAGGGTCGGGCGGAGGCGGGAGGTGGAGGGGGGAGGGGGAGGGGAGCCCGCATTATAAAAGAGAGGAACGTCGAGGAAGTGGAGAGGGATATCAACAGCAGCAGCAGCAGCTTTAGGGGCGCCTGGGGACTGCGACAACGGGCGGGTCTCTTCAACCCAGGCGCTGAATGCAAAACGGCCGCCATTACATTAGGCCCGACCGCCTCCTGCCACCCGGAGACCCGCAGTAATAAAAGACGGCACCAGCCAGCCACGCGCCTCACATTGGAACCAGGCGCCGATAAAGAGAAAGCAGCAGGAGAAGATTAGGAGGAGGAAAGGGAGGGGGAGGAGGAAAAGCCCCCCGCTTCCGCGCGCAGACAAAAACGAGACGAAACAAACAACAAACAGTGACCGAGTCGCGCAGTTACTTCTTGCCTCGGCTCGGTATATCGGTGAAATTGGGCTTCAACCGAAAGTTACGTGCGGGTGAATCGTGCGGGCGGGCGGGCGAACGTATTACATACGCAATGGGCGAGAAGGTGAGGCAGGCGAAGATGCGAGGTTGGGGGTGATGGGGCCGAAGGAGAACTGAGGGAGATGGAGCCGATGGGGCCGAAGGAGAACTGAGGGAGATGGAGCCGATCGTATAACTCGCAACGAGCACCGTTTGCTGCGCCTGACAACGGGCTATCACGGGGTTGTAAGTACCCTTGTAAATTTCAAGGCAGTGACTCACGGCAGGCCGCGGGTGAGCGCGCGTTCCAAAGGCGTCCACCGGGTCGTACACAGCGAGCACGGCGGTCCCGATATTCTTTAGTGAGCTCTTCTTTCTTGCCATTTCAGCCATGTACATAAAAGATTGTCTTACTGGTGCGATCGCCAGCTAAGCTCGCGTCGTTAAATTACGGGAGAGTCTACAGCTTGTTTTAACGGGGAAAAAAAAACGAACACCGTCCTACGCCACCGCCGAACATGGAGCAGAAACTTGGGTTATCGGCCATGTGACACTGAGTGCATTGGTTCTCCTCAGATTACCGAAGCCGTAAGTAGTGTTGGGCTCGGTTACAGTGTGGGAAGGATATTACCCCGGGATCCCCAGTGCGATGCCATTTCTTATTCGCTGAATAGCTTGAGCAACACACTGCATTGTCAGGGGCATACCGTATCTATATTCACTCATTCATAAGAGGTGTAATTTCTTCAATACAGTAGCAAGTCACGAATGTTAGAGACACCTCTCCCACCCACCCTCTAAAAAAATTAATAAATAAGCAACGCAATGTGTCTGTACATCTTTCAAGAAAAGGTCCCTTTACAAGTGTCGTCGGCATGGAGAATAAATAACGAGTAATGTAAGGTTGCAGATCGCGCGAAATAATGTTCACCTATGAGACCACGTAGTATGGGAACAACATCATCGCTAAGATTACAAGTTGCAAATTATGAAACTAAAAATGAGTATACGCTCCAGCGTTAGTTGTACAAAACCTCTTCAGCAGCGAAATAAAAATTTTTGCGTTTCAAATTTTGTAATTAAATTTTTTATGATGAAACTACTATTAATAAAAGTTTATGCATGGTGAGCTCACACTACATATCACACTGTAATGATAATGATAAAAATGCTCGTGAAATAAGTTGTCGCATGGTTGTATTTGCGCATTCTTCTCTTTTTTTCCGTTCTTTTACGATTACAAGTTGAATCAGTTGAATACGAGTGTTGTCGATGTTCTCGCAACTATAGTTTTCGTCTTCCTTGCAAGATGTATGCTTTGGTTGAATCTTTAAGTGACAGCTGTACCTGTCTGAATTCTTATTTTTATTGTGGCTATTGTTTCGACCCCGCTACAATAATGCCCAACTGGGCGATGTATGCTTCTAAAAAAGAACAATATCGCTTGAATAAATTTCGTCCCATGGAGATCCCAGCATGTGTGCTGTATCAACAGTGCTGTATTTTCATCTAATAGACCGGCATAGAAAAATAGAATCAATTTTAATTGCCACAATTTGACCTAGACCCAGAGAATGTCCTAACGTTTATGGCGAAACAGTAACAATCTATCGCAGCTAGAATTTGAAACATCATGCGCCTACCGGTAAAATGTACACATAATTTTTAAGTAGGCATGCAAGTCCATCTTTCTGCGCATGTAAGACGTGCGAATACTTATAACGCGTGTTGGAGATATGGTTTTTGAATATATGTTAACTTTATGAGAGGTTGAATTTATTATATTTCACCGCTAACCTATGCATTACTTGTATGTTTTATTATTTATTTGCGTCGCGGGTGCGTGTTTAGGCGTGTATGTGTGTGTGCGCGAGTGTCTGCGTGTGTCGCTGAAAATAAATTACCGTTGAATGATTTCACAACTGAAAGCAAAAAAAAAAAGAAAAATGCGTCAGCGAAGAGTGGCCTGGGCGAATGCGCAGGGCACTCAGTGCGCAGGAATGTCATCGTCGCAGAGACAACCCCGCGTGTGGCTGTAGCGACAGGCATCGAAGTCTGGTTGCGGAGGGTCGCGAGAAGGCACGCTGCATGGGGGCGAAATAACGCGGGGTCAAACGCGACCTCCCCCCCCCACCCCCCCAAAAAAAGAAGACGTCGCCTCAACGACCACACTTTCTTTCGGAGCTCCCGGCACCGAGTGCTTCGACACCGTCAATCTTCCCTAGTTTGGCGCCTTCATCCCCGACGCTGGAAATTCAGGAGGTTCGCCACTGCTGCAGCATCCTCACAAACTGGCTCCATGCACCGCACCAGAGACCCGCGCAGCCCACGCACGAAAACAGTACGGCGGGGTCCCTCGCGTAGTGCTAGTAGACATATTGGGCGTGCGATGCACGGAGGGACGAACAAAACAAAAAAAAACACGAACGCCGCACATGCAAAACAGCCACCTTCCGCGGCTAGAAAGCTCGCCCGCCGCCAACTTTTGTGAACTAGCAGCTATACGCTTACAACGCTCGCGCATATGTGGTCCCGGTGCTCGTAAAATGCAGTCGAGGCTTCTCCCACGCTCTCCTATCTATCCTCCTCCCCTAACATAGGCGACCGCCGTGGCACCACACGCTTCTACGTACACACCAGAGAAAAGTGAACGAGAGACAGAAAGCGAGACCGGCGCTGGGGCAGATCGACTCTCGTTGGGATCGGTGCAGCCACTGGCTTCAGTGGCTTCCGCATCGCATCGCTCGTTTCTCCCTTTTTTTTTCTCTCTCTCTCTCTGCTCACTCCACCTCACAGCCGACTGTTCTTTTTTTCAATCCCACAGCGTTGCATACCTCTACTGTTCCTTATTTGTTTCCCCTGTGCTCGTTGTTCTGTCACAGGGCGAACCCCGTTTCAACCAGACCCAGGGTTCACCTCTGCCACGTAGACGCCACGCACAACCCGCCTCGCTTGCATCCCGTCAGGTGGCGCTGGTATTTGGTTAGCTCAGTAAACATGTAAACATGCCCGCAATATGGATTAGTAAGAGGCGATTGGAGGATTGGTGGAAGAAAAGTAGCGAAACGGCAAAAAAACGGAGACATACAAAAAGCACAGTTCGCAGTAGAGGATCAGAAAATTTGGTTGTGGTAGTTCATAGTGTTTTATTTTTCTTTTTTATTGTTTAACCTAGGTAGGGGACGCTTCCAAAGGGGACGCTCATAACACCCATCCATCCTCGCGCCAATATAACGACCAAGTGAAAGGAAGACGGAGGGGGGGGGGGACATAGCATTCCAGCTGAAACTACCTGCCTTTCTCATTTACACCATCTCGTGCCCTTTCTACTTCGCCCTCGATCGATTAATTGGTTGATTGTCAGGATTTATTTCCCATTGAGAAGCTGCAGGACAGTTCGAATGCCCCTGAAGCAGAGAGGCAGACGCGGTGCCCCCACTAACCAACCCCTTACTTTTCTGGAAGCCTAACGTATTTCCTGCGCCTTTTGTTTCTTCCCAATTTTTCTGTCACAGTAATAAATAAATAAATCGTCAATCAATCAATCAATCAATCAATCAATCAGTCAGTCAGTCAGTCAGTCAGTCAAACGAAAGATAACAATGGAAGGCTCAGGATCGGTTCTTATCTACTGAAGTTCCTTAACGTGAAGTTCTCAGTACACGAGCATATTTTTTTTCATTCTGTATTCCGTCAAAACGGCTGCCCCGAATCATGCCGAGCGCTGACGGGTCGGTAACACTACCCGCTTTCGCAGCCACTCATACTCGCCAACCTCGTCGGGCAGTCGGCTTCTTCGCTCCCCGATTCTATAGTTATTTTTTTCGCCAGACTTCCTTGCCTCTTCGTCACTTATGTTTGTTCCGACCAGCTCCTGGCAGACTTCTTGAGCAGCCAATTCATCGAAAGGCTTTGTGCGCATCGTTGTCTTAATCATTTCCTTCAAATCACTTGTAGCTTTGTAGATCGCCGAAGATGTCTCCGATAAAAGGGCCATGTGCTCGTCGGCAGTTAAGGTTCCTCGCAGGCTGCTCATGTAAAACAGCAGCCACCTCCCGGAGCCCTACCCCGTCATGATATAGCGTTTGTAATGACTTGGCTGCGAGTGCTACGGTAAAGGTGGTCACCTCCGGTAGTCCCATACCACCGCGGCTCGCTGGTATATAACTGCAGAAAAGTTGTATTCGCATTCGCCGGCTTGTTTACACAGATGAAGTTGCCCGCAAGTGTCGTTGGACGCTTTGCTATCATGCGGGGAAGTAACTGAAAATGTGCCGCGTAAGACATTAAAGAGCGCGCTTGAGCCTTATTCACGTCCTCGCGTGTGAGCTTAAAGTGTGCTGACCTCTGCATCACTTCGGTTTCCCTCTGGAACACCTGTTTCGTTATTTGCGTCGATACTCGGCCCTACTCAAATATCACCCGTTAGTACCCCCACGGCGCCTTCCTGATGCAAATCCCTACGGGCAGATTTTAACGCGACAGCGTTAAGGAGCTAGTGTCGCAGAAAAGACGGTGCTGTCGGCGTCGGTGGCGTTGGCCGTGAGCGAAAAATCCCGGTAGGCAATTCACAAATAAAAACAACCTCCAAGATGGGCTGGGTGGGAATCAAACCAGGGTCCCCGGAGTGTGAGACGGAGACGCTACCACTCAGCCATGAGTTCGATGGTTCAAAGTGGGACAAAAGCACCTCTAGTGAATGCGGTGTTGCCTTAGAAACGTGCCATAGAATGTTATACTGCGGTGTATACCAGTAATTATGAGCATGTAAAATACAGAAATCGCAGTTAAACGAGTAGCGATGTACGTTCCCACTACATTTCTTCTGAGCTTGGCGCACACGCAGAGCCATTTTGTGGCAAACACAGAAGACCCCCTCCTCGCAATGTACGGCGCTGACCGACAGGTGGCGCGCCACTCGCCCCCTTCTCCCCTTCGTCTCGTTTGAGCGCATTGGGGCCGTGCGGGGGCCGGTGCGAGGATACCCCAATACCCTTGCGTTTAATAAGCTTTCTCGCTCTCTCCCCTTCCAACTTCCAGCGTGCGTCACTCGAACCCTTGTGTTTAGGCGACGCGGCTCCTCTTTCCGCTCACAGCGCGATTCCTAGGTGCAGCGTCCGATGCGGGAAGCCTCTGACGTGATCGCTGCGCCGTAGCGCATCTGGTGGGAAAGTGTCTCCTGCGATGTGTGCCGTGCTGCTGGCGAGGAGTCATGCGTCTGCGTCGTGCTCTCAAGCGAGATAGAGGACGATCCCATCGAGGCGTCAGCCCCATGATGGCGTCCGCCTTCATGGCGCGCCGCGGCCCGGCTGTCCGTGCCGATCACGACGTTTGGCTCGCGTAGATCGTTGCTTCCTCCGAGACACCGAGTTCTTTGGTTCGTTCCGCTTGCTCAGGCGCACGTTTCGCCTTTGTGTGACTCAAGAGCAAGCCGAGCGAATGAGTGCGCGGTGCGAACGGGGTGCGATAACGCTGTGGCGTTCCACTCTTGAAGGCGAAGCTTAGGCGTCCTCCAACATTTTTTTCTCGTAACCGGCCAAAACAACGAGTCTTCCTTCATCGTTGTATTCAATAAGGCTTCGAGCAGTTGAAATCTCCAAGAGAAGAATCTGTAGGACCAATACTGTTCTTTAATTACCACACGAGGGTAGGCAGCCTTGCCGGCACTATATCAGACATGACTCCCATGGTTGCTCTGGCCTCTTAGATAATTTCTGAGTAAACGGTTCTCGAACGTTTCTGAATACGGCCGGACGCATAAAGATGTTTGGTGCTGTACTGCATTCGGCGGGTAGCTTTTATTAAAAGCCTTGACAATCAAAAACAAAAGACGCTTTTTTCCTGAGAAATGCGTAATATATTTTTGCCAGGGCGTCACTAGTACGTCACCCGCGCAGCTCGCGTTAATGACGTAGGGCAGCAGGTTTTACAAAAAAAAAAAATACACACACACACAATCATTCCAACAAAGGACGATAAAAATCTTGCGCGGCACGATAATGTTATCACCCGGGGCCATGGGATTCAAGGGACTATACTGAAAACAAATGCAGCCGCGAATTAGCGGTAGGTGCGAGAGAAATGCGCGAGCTCTACGTGGCACCTATTCGAGGTCCCGCAGCCACGATTTAAACCGCGTTCACCTCGTTGCGAAGGGTTCGGCGGCCCGCGCGACCGACGCCATTCCTGTTCCGAGGAGCGAAATTCAATCGGCGGAGGTGCGGAGCAGACCATTGTCAGTTGCGCCATGTATAGTGTGTCCCACCTGAAGTGTTACACAAGCTGTTATCACAAAGAGGTGAAGAAAACGAAATTTAGTGTAAGGTAGGGCTATAAAACATCGGCTGTCCCGTCTTCCGGCTTGCATGTGACGAACGAATACTGTAGGTTTTTAATTTGTATGTTGCGGGACGTCTTTTCTTTCTTTTAGTATTTTTTTTATTTTAAGAGCTTCGATAGAGTTAGCTGGAACCCATGGCCCCATATATATATATATATATATATATATATATATATATATATAACTGCTATTTATGATAGAAGACTATACGTTCTTCAAATGATGATAAACTCTCAATTCATTCGGATTTTGAGGAGGCAGCTGAGCATGCAGGTGCGATATTCGTGGGCTCTGTCGAGTTCTCGACTTTGGGAAAGCGCATATTTAAAGAAATCAAAACTTGTCGCGCGTGCACCACCGCTAAACTTTTTCTCAACGACCACTGACGAATCGAGGTGCGGAGAAATGAAGGCTGCAGTCTGACAAGAATCTTCGGAGATTTATTAGTGAGACCGCACGCACTACACAGATGATGAACGACAACTGCAAACGAACGGGTTGACAGGGCCTCCAAATAAAAAAAGGGGAGAGAACGAGAGACATTCTAAGTCGCAGCGCTGAGATGTGCGAGGGCTGCAGAATGGAGCGCCAGCGTTGACCTCCTCGAGAACCACTTAGAGGGGGAAGGAAGGTACGTTGAGCCAGGTGAAAACAGGCAGCACTCCCGACGCAGAAAAAAAAAGCGTTGACAAAGAGAGTCTCAGAAGTCACAAGCTTCCAGAATATTTTGGTTCGTTTCTTGAAGGATGGGAAGCACCCTTTCACTTGTCGAGGTAGTCACTAGCTGTCCACGTGGTGGGAGAGGAGAAGAGTGGGAGGGAGTGCGGAACCGCTTTGAGTTTGGGGGCATGCCCCCACTGGTTTAGAACCTGTGTGGGCGACACCCTTTGCGGGCGTAGGGAGTGCGAGTATATCGATTTACAGAGAATAATGGCTAGTGCATGGATATGTCCATTCTTCTTGCTCGTTGTTTCAGGTGATCGTGTGTCCTTATATATTGTGCTTTATCTTTCTAAATTTTCAGTGAATTATGTCTTTCAATGTGCATAAAATAAGCAAGTTTTTCTTTTTCATTTCTTTTTTGCCGCACACGGATAATAATTGCGAATCGCAGCATTTGTAAGGCAACATTTTGTCGGAAATGATCCGTTCGCTAAGTCTCAAAGCTATTTGAAGCGAACAGGACAAGTCCAGGCATATTCACGTACGACCATTCATTCGCGTGCTGTTTAATTAATTAATTTATTTATTTATTTATTTATTTATTTATTTATTTATTTATTTATTTATTTATTTATTTATTTATTTATTTATTGAAATTGACATACTTGCAGCTTCCGTATGCAGTAGTTCAGCACCAGGGTTTCATCTCGTAATTTCTGTAGGAAACGTTACGATAGCCATGATGTTGCAAGCATCATGTTACAAGAAAAGAAGCTTAGGCGTCAAGAAAATGAGGGGTAGGGGGAAACGAACTGACCCGTCTTTATAAAGGACATTTGGAACGTGGTATTGTACCGGGTATGAGATTCTCTCATGCGGATTTCGTGAATCAGCTGTAATATTGCGGTTCTTCGCACAACGCTTCCCACTGTTACTTTTTGGCGAGTTCGAATCATGCACTACCGCCTAGCTCCTATTCCAGGAGCAACTTAAAGGAAACATTTGTATGAAAATACATAGTGCGCACTCTATAAATTGAACATCATTTTGTGTAATATGACGATTTGTTCACGTGTAACAGTGCGTTTCCGCGGGTCTATGTGGTTGTATGTTAGTGAGTGTGGACTCGGACACTTCCTCCAAAACATGCCATGTATACAGTGCTTCGTACTTTGTAGCTGTTATTGTCCTGGTGAAATCGTCCCGTCATTGTGACTCAGAGTTTGAATCGGCTTTTGTCGAAATAAACTTTCTCTAAGCACAGAAGCTTGGCAGTGGCCGCAGGACATCGTCACCGCACTCTTTTTCCACTTTTGGAGAAGCTCTAGTCTGAGCTACTGTCGTTTCTGTCAGAGTAGTTGTTCATCCTCTGTTATATATATATATATATATATATATATATATATATATATATATATATATATATATAGTTCATTTCATTTATAAAGCGCAGGTGATTTCCCCTGTGTTGTCCAAGGTGTCGGTTTTTGTTGGCTTCTTATGATACGCTACGCTCGGTATGATACCTAATAACTCATATCTAAGCCAGGGCAACTTAGCACATAAACTATAGCAACGTTTGTTAATATTCTGTTGCAAGCATTCAATAGCATGTTGTTCAGCAAGCTTACTACTAATTAACTGATTAGTTCAACAATTAGGTCTCAGCTCAAATGACATTTCTTGTACAAATGTATACTCCAAATGGCAACATATATACTTGAACAAGTTCTAATTTTTCGTGATGTGGAAGTGTGTTTGTGAATTCGAGGGTTAAAGAAGCCGCCGCGCATGTTGGTCTTGCTCGTACGCCCCTCTTTCTCTTATCGCCATCACTCATCGTCCCTACCATCCCCTTTCTCCAGTGCATACTAGAGAGTGAGAACAAGCTTCTATAGCTCAGACCTGCCTCCCTGCATTTCTGTAACTAAATTACTCTCTCTCTCTTCTTTCTTTTTTTCCCTTCTACATGCAGGCCCACCTCGAAGTGCTCGCAATTCTTCGCCGGCGTCACGGGAGGCAGTATACGCACGTTTCCGCAAGAGGCGATTGCCCAAACGATTGCCCCGTTCGCGCGCAACGCAGGCACCGATCGTCGTAAAGAGTTTGCACGATGCACGCACGTGTGCGTGCGATGCGACGCACTGCAACGTCTCCGCTAGCCGGATTCCGTTGCCGCCGGGAAGGGCCCTCGAAGGCACAAAACGCCCCTGAATGGGAACAACAAACGACCGAGAATTGTATAACAAGCGAGAACGCGAGATGCGACGAAGGGACTCGGAGTGGAGCTGACGTAGTTTTCACATTTTAGACACACCGATGTCGAGAACACGTGGAACAAAAGATTTTTTTTAATATTTATTACTTCATGACAACTTTGGAGAAAAGGGGGGGGGGGCGTAGGCAGCAGTAGAGTGCCTCGATGCCCTCTCCTCGCCTGCCGCTTCTGTACAGGGTGCAGGCAACCGCGGCGTCTACTACGGCGCTGGGCACCCGAATGGCGGATACACACGAGCGCCGGCAACACGTCTGTACGGCGTCCGCCATTCCCGTGTCCAACGCTGTAGTAGACGTCGCGGTTGGTTCAACCCTGTAAGGAACAGCGGGGAAGGAGGACATCGAGGCATTCTAGGCAGGAGCGGAAGGAGAATTCATTGATGGTGGCGTCTTGGTACCTAGAGTTTTCTACAAGAATCGCTTGGTGGCGCTAGTGCCTACTGGAGCCGCTAGGGTCGCTCATCAGCCAGCATGGGAATGATGGGCAGGGCATGGATCTCTCTAAACTTCTTTCTTCTGGCTTCAAACGGCTTCGTGTGGCTTTGCAAAACGGTCGTTTTCAACGAAATATCGCAGAGTAAACGCAAAAACAAGCAGCGATTATGAGGACAGAGAGAGAGCAAAGGCAGGGAGGTTGACCAGGTGCAATGATTTGGGATGTGTGCATGACCTTTACTGCGTTGTGGTGTTTGGAACACCAGGATTGTTTGGAAATGTAGAATGACAAAGCGTATTAAGTTACCCCACAAGCACTTTTGAAGTCACAAGCATAAATATTGGACAAATCTATGTACTAACCATATTTATCTTTTCTTATTTCTTCGTAACATTGCTAATTTCGTGCTAAGATGTATCAAGTGTACAGAACAAGGTATTCTTATTTTTTATTTATAGTAATCAGACACAATTGTTGTTGTAAATGGGTACATTTGCCCAGATTTCTAGACCTGTACATATATAAATACTTTTATGCATATGTAAGTGTTCCTTTCTTCATTGTATAAATCAGACACTGCCCAATCATATTCCAGCCTTCTATGGTCGCGAAATGAGGCCGGTGGTATAGCAAAAATTTGAGGACACCCAAGCACTTCTTATGAATTGTGGATGCGAAAGCATTAAAGTCCAATTTAACGCCCCTTAGCGGTGCTTCGAGTTATGAACTCCTCGCAGGCAAGCGAGCGCGTTGAGACGCTTGGCACGTTTCGCTTCGACCTTACCGAGACGCAGTTAGAAGGCAAGCGAGAGCTTGCGCTGACAAGGAACGCGCGGATAACACAGATTTCTGAGAGCGAGAGCGAAGGTGACGTGGCGTCGCGGCAATGTCCTCTCCCCTCACGCAATACCGCGGCGGCATCTGTTCCCTTTCCCCCGCTCTGTTCTGTCGAGGCCGGAGCCAGCAAGCGCCAGCCAGCGTCACGTGAGCGCCCACGTGATGTGGCGTCACAGCCAATGGGAAGATTCGCTGCTACAGACACCGCCGGCTCATTCGCACAGTGGGCCATTTGACGCTTTCGCATCAATAAGCAAAATAAATTCCTATGGTGGCTGGACGATTGCAGTGCCTGGGTTCTCTGTGATGAGCATTGCAGTAAATACTGGGGTGTTCGAGAGAACCCCTTCACTAGGAAATTGAGAACCTTCTCGTATTTCACAAACATGGTGATAATTCTAGGGGTTGCATTCTGTGGATGATGCGATAGGTATCTGAAGAATAAGTCGCGCTCAGTTGAAACGACCAATCTCCTAAGGAGGTTCTAACGTTTCTGTATGCGAACGCCGGACACGTGGAGAGCAGTAGCAGCAGCATTCAACCGGACTACCCGAGAAAGCTTTTTTTTTGCTATTGTTGTTGCGCCACTATTCTCACAGAATCGGAGAAAAAAAAACAACAATCCACATGTGTGCGAAGTTTGAAGCTTACTTTATTTCCAAGGTTATGTGGCAAGGGAAAAGCTACAAATGCACCTTGGAAAACCTCCTGCCTCTCACGGATTTGCTAATGATTGTTGATATCGATGCCTCTGTACCATTGTATAGGAAGGGCGCGGTCGTATTATCGTACTTCCGTGTACTGTAGCTGACGTAAGCGTTACGAGATGGCACCACCGGCACTGCTGTGCTGAGGGGCTTTATGCTGCGCACGTCTTTCTCTACTCTGTAAGCCTTGGTGCGTTTGCGAGTATCCAAAACTTGACAGCTTTAGTGCGTACGGGCGACGTATTACAGTTAACGGAGTACCTAGTCACCGCAGACGTAGACGTAAGCAGCAGCCGCGTAGGTGGCGCCATCTTCTGGTGTTAAGTTCAACCAGAGACAATACATATATTGTTGAATTAACTTACACATATTCTACTTAGTTGGTGGCGTCGGTGGCTAAGCCAGGGATGGTGACATAATCGCTAAAGTGGAATCTTATGTTTTCGCTGTTTTCTTTCACAATGAGAACAATCACGCAAGAAAAAAGTTTGTAACATGTTGCAGTTGGACAAAGTGTCACAAGATGTCCCTATGGTTGTTGCAAGTGCAGTCCACGTCTCCGGCTATCTGATACAGTAAAGCTATTAATAAAGCGAACATTGCGGGTTTCTGCAGATATATTATGTCAAACAGTAAAGTCATAGTATAACGAAGTTGTAGAGGGAGCCAGAATTACTCCGTTATATTCATTGCTGCGTATACTGCACTGTGAACCTTGCTCTTTCTTCTCTCTCTCTTCATCCCCATACCCCTTCCCCCAGTGCAGGGTAGCAAACCGGACGTGTGTCCGGTTAGCCTCTCTGCCTTTCCTGTCTTCTATTTCTCTCTCTCTCTGCAAAAGCTTGAAGGCCAATTTAACTTGCTTCGTTATAGCCATTATTCCGTTCAATTCCGTTTCGTTATAACGAGGTTTGGCCGAATCCCTTAAGTTATCACGCGTGCGCGGCCAAGCTAAAGCTCCTCATTCCTGCGCAAGAGGCCACGAGTTACCGGCAATCGTCGACCGGCCTCTCCGTCGTGTCGTGTGTATACGTATAGCCTTTCGTCTTTCTGAAGAAAAAAAAAAGCGAGCGTGCCCGGGCACAGGCGTCAAGAATCGGCGTAGCGTGCGTGCGGCGGCCGCGCAACCGCAGCGTTTCTCGGCGCGCGTGCGAGCAGCATCGCGGCACTTCGCGCGGCGTCGGCAATAATCGGAATGCCGCGTAGCGGCGCCATATTCCTTTCTTTTTTTTGTTGTATCTCTTTCTTTCTTTCTTTCTTTCTTTCTTTCTTGTATTTTGGTGAATCGGCCCGCGTTCCAGCGATGCGCAGGTTATGCGGCACGTATACACCTCAGCCGGCGCTTACGTTCCCGGTCCTTATCTCTCGCTATTATCGATGCCTCTTCCGGTTCGCCGATGTTTGACGCACGTTTGCGATTCGAGCACGTGGCTCGAGATGCCGTGCAGCGCGTTCCGAAGCTTCCGGTGCCTTCGCGCCGAGCTAATCATGCACGAGCCATACTCGCGCAGTTTGTCGTTAGCTGTACAAGTTAGACCGGAATAATATGTTGACTATAATCGGAATATCTTTTTTTTTCCTTTCTCGCGCTTTGTCGGCTGGGCTGTGCCCACGTTATCACTGATATCAGCCGGTCGAAAGCGATGGAGGATAAGATAGGAATGGGAATCGAGCGGAAGGAATCGCTACGTTAAGCTGGTCCTCACTGTCATCCGCCGGCGCCTTCGTATATCGTCTTAGCTCTCATAGCTAACAGGTTTTTCTTCCTAATTATAATCCTTCGTTCCCCACAAGGAAATGTGGAGAAACGCATGTTTCTCCCCCTTTCAGATTTTCCTAAAGCATAAAGGTAAATTCCGGTGGACGTTTTTCTATGTTCCTTCTTTTTAAGCTCGGATGGGCAGCGTGTTTTGTCGTTATAGTTAGAATGTTCCACGTAGTCAAAAGGCATCTGTAGCGCGCCAACAACATATGAAAGAAACGTAGCAATGAAAGGGCTGGGATTTTTTTTTCTATAACTCACATATGGCGATAAGAGCAAAGGCCCACTAATTTAATTCGCGATCATCATCTCTTGAGAAAGCAGGCATTTTGACAATCTGTAAAAATCCAGAGATGTATCTATAGATCACCAGCTGTGGCATCTACTAGCTTCGACATATTCAAAACATGTTCTAATTCTGTCTAGTGTCTCTGTAAACATCATAACGTATACGCCAATGTACTCATCCCGTACTGTAACTGCGTGAGCTTTAATCGCCGAAGGGAAGCTAGGTGTTCGTCAGGGGGTGCAAAACATAATTAGCCCAACCCTGCGGGATATATAGTATATACTGTGAACCCCAGTAAAATTTTCTTGTTATTAAAAGAAATGCCGATAAACTCTATCTAGGAAACTTCCACAGGCTAGCCGTCTTCTTGTGCCTAACCAGTACGTTAACTTCGCAAGTCCATAACATACCGCAAGTTAATAAATTCTACTATGGTTTGTGGATAATTATTCGCGATCGGCAAGGGGGTGTTCGCACCCGTGAGGTGGGTGACTACAATATGGTGGGGCTACGGTTTCCAGCCAATCACGTCGTAAAACGAGAAATAGAGAAATGGCTGGATCTGGCAAGACGCACTATTCAAGAGAGACCTCGAAGCATTATTCGCAATTTGACAAGGTAGTGTAATCGTCTGAACCACTCGCTTTCGTGATTTCTCAGCCTATGGACGCCGGCAATTGTGCTGTCGCAATAAAGGTATAGCCCAATAAATGCCAGAAACGGCGTAAGCCGCGCAAGGTGGTGGACTCACATAATATATATATATATATATATATATATATATATATATATATATATATATATATATATATATATATATATATATATATATATGTCTGTGTTGAAACGGGCCAGTTCTTAGGGATCCGCTAAGAATAGCAAAAGAGCGCGCAAAATAAAACAGGACATATTGAGGACATATCGGTCGGTCTTTCTTACACTTGTAGTGACGTATAAACGCGCTAAAATAATCTGTTCATTGACGAACGCCATTAACATGTTTTTAAACTTATGTTACCAAAGGCATTACCAAAGGCATTCACAAATCACTTTGATGGCCATACACTTCCATATCAATCGCCCGTAGAAAGAAGAAAAAACTTGTAGACAACAATCTATAATAAGTGCCATGAGTGGAAGTGTTAAGTAAAATCTAAGAGTTAATAAGAGTTAACTGCGCTGGTTCATTATTGATACTCCGTTCAAGTCGTTAGTAAAGATAACGTTGATACACTTTTCCGCGGTGTCCGTAACAATGTTTATGCGAGCGAAATGCCCGACATTAGGAGCCACTCCTCCTTCAAATAAATAAACGTAATGCGCAAAATTCAACGCAAAAGACGCAGTAAGAGACTCGGACCAGCGCTAGATTTCAACTGATGCTTGTGACTCCGCTGCTTGCGGTGCCAAGAACGTTGAAGCGTTAGGCCTCTAGGTCTAGACGGTACTGCACAAAATTAACAACTGCGTACCGCAGCAGGCTCTCGCCTTTTTTTGTTTTTTTTTTCGAGCAAACTCTCAGAAAGAAGAACTAGCGCGTAAATCGTCGGCACTCCGCAGTTCGACTTGCGAGCAAAAGAAAAATAGGGGGAGGAAGAGAAGACGCCCCGAGGGCGGCTTGAATGCGTGCGCGCTCTCCGATTTCGGGCGAAAGCGGGCACACGAAATATTATGGAGAGGCGTCGACGGTTTCGATGATAGGTGAGGCCCGCGATGGTGTTGTAAACGTGAAACGGAATCGCGCACCGACGTCAAACGGTGCGCGCGAAATGCACAATGATTTTTCGCTCTTTCGCACTCTTTGCCATTGTTGACCACGTTGACTAATAATGTGCCCGACGTCAAGATTGCCTGGAATATAGTGTTACGAACTATTTTAGCGCGAAGGTTCTTGTGAATGTGGGCCCAGAAGAGCAAACCACTTCCTGAAAGTCACGAAAAAGAAAAAAAGAATTTCAACGACCCGCACTAAGGCGCGAAGGAAACCCCGTACAGGACATGTAGATAAAGAGCTTGGCATTAAAAAAAAATTTCGTCCTCGTCCATACGTGATCGAACCTAGGGCCGCAGCTTTTCATTGAGACGGTCGCCGTACCACCTGAGCCAAACCAGCAGGCTGGTAGACGAAGGAGCGAGACCGCACTGATTGCTTGAAGCAACGTAGCGCAGGTAAAAACGGACAAGACTAGATACCACGGACACTGCAGTCTTGTCTTTCTTTTTTTTTTTACCCGCCGTGGTTGCTCAGTGGCTATGGTGTTGGGCTGCTGAGCACGAGGTCGCGGGATCGAATCCCGGCCACGGCGGCCGCATTTCGATGGGGGCGAAATGCGAAAACACCCGTGCGCTTAGATTTAGGTGCACGTTAGAGAACCCCAGGTGGTCGAAATATCCGGAGTCCTGCACTACGGCGTGCCTCATAATCAGAAAGTGGTTTTGGTGCATAAAACCCCATAATTAATTGTCTTTTTCACGTCTGCTTCATCTGCGCTATGATTGGCTCCGCCAAGTGTCGACCAACCAGCCCAAGGGCAAAGGTAGTTTGATTTCCGATAATTGTCGACCGGAAGGGCAAGGGCGGCGAATATGGCAAATCAGTCCAGCGGAACAGTGGAGGAGGTTTCACGAAAGGAAAAACAAAAATTATCTCTCCCGCAGATCACGATGTTGCAAAGGTTTCGTGACAATGTCGGGTGGACGACAATTTTCCATTCTCCCGAAATTTCGTGCACCTTGCCGATGGAAGTGGTACTTAAAGCGAAAAGAGAGAAAGTCAAAATATTATTGAGGAGTTCCGATGACCGGTTGCATTTTTCTTTCTTTCTTTACTTGTATCCTCTGTTTTTTTACTGTCACAGCTCTTAACTGTACTCCAGCCAAATTTGGCAACTAAGGTTCCAGGTATCAACAATATTTACATCATCATCGTGTTCTTGGTTAAATAACAGGTTGAATACGATTTTATTGACTTCATCAAGATGCGGGCTGGCCTGGACTCAAATGTATTCAGATACTGCATTTCTCGCACATGTATAGTGTAATACTGCGTGTTGACAGTCTCACATGGCAATGTTCGGTTGCTGGAAAAGATCTTGGAAAATCGAGCCAGCACCCCCTGTTTGCATCCTGCGCAATCTCGATATATATGCACGCATGGCCCCAACACTATCGACTGGAAAGCGCGGTACGCACACTATTGCCTCGCACTTTTTTCTATACCATCGGGATGCCTTCTCTTTCATGTTCTGAAGAGTAACTCCCCCTCGTGGAGAGAAGGACCGCTTCTGACTGGTCGATAGAAAACGCGATCGCATAGCACAGTCAGCAAATCTCCGAAGTTATAAGTGTAACGTGGTTCCAGATTCCACTCCCTAGACAGTACTGAAAAATGATATTCGTAGTTATTAAAGTGCCAGAGGAAGAAAAATTGGGACAAGTTACTTGAACCTTTGCAGGAGACTGCATCCAGCGCTTGGCTGACATCTCTGTAATTATACAAGGTGCACAATATTTTAAACGAACTAAAGTTTTGTATCGGGTGTCAGCTTCTCTCGACATAGCTGTAAAGGTGATTTGTTGTTACCAGTAGCAAGGAATGCTGTAGCATTCAGAATGTTTTTTTTTTCATGTAACGTAAGTGCGACAGCAATATATTTGAATGTACTTAGATTTAGGTGCACGTTAAAGAACCCCAGGTGGTCGAAATTTCCGGAGTCCTCCACTACGGCGTGCCTCATAATCAGAAAGTGGTTTTGGCACGTAAAGCCCCATAATTTTTTTAATATATTTGAAATGTCCTACGTGCAGCTAGAGTAAAGTTACAGTCAAATACCAAGGCAGTGGAATTGAACGCACAAATATCCGCATTGATCGAGATCATAAAAATGCACTAAGTTTGCAAGTCAATCGCTTCTCAAATTCAAATAGTCAATGCTCAATACCTCTTGAAAAAAAAATCAAGAAGAAAAGAAATTGTGCTTGCAATGGAAACATGCACATTGTGAGGGCGCAATTTTTATCGCTAACACTAACGAAAACTGGAGCTGATGCAGCGAATAACGCAAGTTTTCTAAGCATTTTCTTTCAGCGAGACTACTAGTATGCTGGGTCACAAACATCACAATGCGAAGTAGTTACAAAATATTTCGCGCTCGAAAAGCACCACAACCCCCTTCGCCACCTTGACCCTTTCCACGCGCGCAAGCAAAAGTGAAGAATTCTTGCATGCAGAAACCAATACAGAAGAACACTAAAATATTTAATAGTAAGAAGCATATCGCGCGCACAAACCTTCAGGATTGCTTCTTATATTCGTTTGTCAAAATAGAATGCGTTAACTAATTGGCAAATTTAGCTTGCAAAACATAAAGGTAATCTTGAAGTGCACAGGCTATTGACGAAACTTTTCTTTGTACTATACTTATGTTATCGTGCAAACTTTTATCAGCTCTACATTTACAACCAGAATCAAACATCCTACTTTTTCTTCGACATTTTTCCGACGATTTTCGTAACACAATTTGCAACAATTTCTAAATATCGGTATACCGTGTCTCCATATCTAAGATCAAACAGCTCATAAATGCAGAAGACTCGCCAAATCACATTAATGGCAAGCGGAGAGTACCGAACGACCAACGCAACTTACTTGGAAAATCGGGTCTCGAAGTTGCCTAGTTGTAGGAGTAGTAGTTGGAACGCGCGATCCAGACGAGTACCACACCGGAAGCCGTCTGCGACGTTCTCGAAGCAGACGGCAAACGAAGACTGCAGACGACGGTGAGATAATCAACAGACGGTGTTGTTCCGGAGGAAGATCACCAGCACGACACAAGTGTTAATTCGAAGCGATCCCGACGGCGGCGCGCGAAGCCATCGTTGAATCCTGGGGTGAAGTGGCCAGTCGAATCACATCTTCTCGCGAAGTACTGCGCACAGGTAGTGGCGCCGCGCGCGCCTTTGTTTCTCGTCGTCTGGAAGCGGAAGTCCATTGTGGCGATACCGCCGGGGTGGCATCAAGGCCAGAGGAGCCACTATGGCGTGACCGAGTAAACTCCGGCAGGAATGTATCCAAGGGCAAATATGATCGTAGAGGCAGGTCTTCCAAATATCGTTCTCAAGGTAAGCAGATATTAATACGGCAAGATCAGCGAATCACCTTCTTTCGTGGCCTCTCGCTGAAAGAACGGTTCGAATGGTCTGTACAGAAGTTCCGGTATATTCACCGTTACGACGGAAGGAAGGGTTAGATAGCAGAGAAGGTGGGGAGCATTCTTTAGCGCCGGTTTGATTAATCGCACGGTACTTGATTTCACAAGTCAGATGAAGGGCTCCATCTCCTCACACACCAACGCACAGGTGGTCGCAAGCCTTTTTAAAAAGTTTTAGGAGCGACGGCAGGAGAGCAGAGTGCTATTCGCAGACGACAACACTTCGGGAGACGGGTAGGCCTAGAAACGGCATCGCCCAAAATTTGGGCATCCGATACCAGTTCGCGCCGGACGAGCGAGAACGGAAGTCAATCTCCTCGCTCACCTTCCAGCGCAAAGTTCAGCAAAAAAAAAAGTAACCGGTTGGAAGAACGGGTGATATCGATGCAGAATCGGCAGATGTGTTACAAATTTGTGAAAAAGAATGAGAACAGAAAACCCAAGAGCAAGCCCGCGTTTTTTCAGGATCCCCCGCACGGAAACTGAGAACTTCGCGTAATTTCTTTTCACAGCTTTTCTCTTTGACAGATACCAAACACCCGAGGAGGCGCCTAAGCGACCAGGAGCGTCCTACTTTGCAGAAGGTGACACTGCAAGTCGACTTGCGAGAATGCTCTATGCCGAACCGAAGCCGACAAAGATCCTCCGAATCCGGATAGACGGAGTGGCAGGAACGAGAATCCTGCACCCGACCGGCACCTTCGAATCCACCGCAGAAACAACGAATTCAGACAGGTCGAGAAGCACCGGAGCAGCGGGAGGCCCGTGGAGCGCAGATCAGTCAAGGACGACGCACGACGTCCCAGAGTTGACAAGGCTCGCGAAGCACAGATTCCGCGGACGGAGGATGCGGCGGGAGGAGAGAGACGCCGGTGTCCGGCAGCGAAAGGAGCAGCGCCGGCTCCGAGCACGTGGTCACGGGGCGAGCAGCGCACCGCACCGACCGCCGCCCGAGCGCGAACTGGCCCGCCTCGCTCCGGAGCCGTGCGGCAAAAACACCCTCCTCGGAGCGTGCGGGGCGGGAGAAACCTCCACGGTTCCTCTCACTCTCGCGAGCCCCTGCCGTCGGGGCGC